>NW_027070082.1:398613-412720 GCF_002906115.3 Quercus suber
GCTTTTATAATTTTTTTTTAAATAATTCCTATTCATTTATGAAGAGGGGATCATCCTAAAAGAATTAATTCAAAATTTAAGATTAAAAAATAAATTGTACTTGTACACCTAAAAGAAATTTAATTTTTATTTCTTATTTTAATATTTAAATCATTTGTTTTAGTGTTGATTTTATTCAAATAGTTATAAGTTATATCACACATTCTAACTTAATAATAAATAAAAATATAATACCCTAACTTAATGTAACATTTTAACTTACTAATAAATAAATATAACACCCTAACTTAAAGTAATGTTTGCAGTTATATTGTGCTTTAGACTTTAAGAACACATATATTATTTTTTTCTCATAAAAAAAACATAGATATTAATATTACACATGAAAAAAAATAATGAATTCAATAATTGAAACGGTTGAAAACAAAATTAAGCCAAAATCCCAATTCATTAATGAAAAAATATCCAAATTTCTGAACTTTTTTAAAATTGAAAACAGAGTTAAGTAAAGATAGACTTACATAGGAATTTGGACTAATGGATATAAGAACATTTTAGATCCTTCTTTTTCTCTTGTATCCGATTTCATGTTTAACAACAAATTTTGCTTTCAATTAAAGAAGATAGATTATATGGAACAAAGCACCAAACAAAAACCATAACAAATTAAATCCATTTACAATAAATATTGATGTCAACAACAAATAATCATGTGATAAGAAAATAAAAAAATACAAATATATTGCTTGCTATATTGACGTCTAAAAAAAATACTAAAAGGCAACAAATATACAAAATCTATTCAATTTGATGAAAAAAAAAATACCTGCAAGGTTGTAGGTAGGGTACAGAGGAGAAGGGAAGAATATAGTAAATAATTGTAAGGTACGTAGTACAAAGAATAATACACTAAAAAACTGTGTGTATATTTAGAGAGAATTTTAGGTTGTGAAGAAGATGATATGAACAAAAAGGAGTTTAGGTGAAACTCAAATACTTATTTATTTATTTTAACTTTATTATTAGGAAAAAGATGAATGCATATTTATCCAAAAAAAGGAACTTAAAACAATTAACAAAAATGAAATCACTTTTACTTTCTAATACGTGAAACAAATTGACCATATTAACAAAAGGAACGTAATTTTAGTGGGGTCATTGTAGTACAAAGAATAATACACTAAAAAATTGCGTGTATTTATAGAGAGAATTTTAGGTTGTGAAGATGATATAAACAAAAAGGAGTTTAGGTGAAACTCAAATACTTATTTTTTTTTAACTTTATTATTAGGAAAAAGATGACATAAGATGTAAATTTATTCACAAGAAAGAAGAAGAAACGTAGTAAAAAAAAAAAGTATTTTTGTTTCACGCATTTTTTTTAAATTCTATCTTATGAATAAAAAGAAGGAGTTTAGGTGAAACACAAATACTTTTTTTTTTTTTTTATAACTTTATTATGAGGATAAAGATGACATAAGATGCAAATTTATCCACAAAAAAGAAGAAGAAATGTAGTAAAAAAATAGTATTTTTTTTTTCACATATATTTTTTTAAATTCTATATTTTTTTGCTTTCATGTATTTTTTTTCTCTTTTTTATTTAAATTACATCCTTTTTTATATAGAGGTAATTCTATCCTATTGATTTTAGGCCTTATTGATAACATTTTAGATAGACACAAATGTAGTTGTAGTTGTAAATCAAATACTACTTTCTTTTGTTACTTGATTATTAGGAAAAAGATGACATAAAATGCATATTTATCCAAAAAGAAAGGAGCTTAAAAAAAAATTAACAAAAATGAAATCACTGCTACTTTCTATTACGTGAAACAAATTGAATATATTAACAAATGGAACGTAATTTTAGTGGGGTCATTGTTACTTTCTAATCCTATCCCTTTTTTTTATATAGGTAATTCTATCATATTCATTTTAGGCTTTGCTGATAATATTTTAGATAGACCAACCAACTAAATTTAATCTCTTTTTAAAATTTTAGAAAATACTTATTGTAGGTTACACATTTTATTAAAACACTTATTGTTATTTTATCCAAAGAAATTAATAAGAACAAATATATTGTAAAAAATAAGGATTAGATGGATTAGATGAAGAATTTGGATCGTAATCAAATTAAGATAGAGTTTGGATTGTAATCAAATTATGAATTTTATCAACTTAGAAATTATAAGAGAAGAAAAATTGTATATATTTTTTCTTAAAATCTAAAAATTTAAAAACAATTATGCAATTTAGTGAAGCCACTTGGCGCAACCACAACTTTTAATATATAGTATATGATATATATATATATATATATAGAGAGAGAGAGAGAGAGAGAGAGAGAGAGAGAGAGAGAGAGAGAGAGAGATTAAAAAAAAACAAAATAAAATGTAATAGGAATACTAATAAACTACAACTAGAGTTAGATCTGCGTGATATCAAATTTGAGATGTCGACAGTATAGTAGACAAATAATTTGATGCTAAGTGCCTCTATATTTTAAATGGGTTGATTTGTGCTAAGTGTTATTCCACCTCAGTTGTAAAATTTTGAATGTGTAATGCTTTCAACTATTAAAACTATTTGAAGTCCATCGAAAACTACATCTTCGCCAATGTTATAGAATATTATTGTGAAAGCAAGAATTAAAATGAAAAAAAAAAAAGATTAAACCAAAAAACAAATCCTAAACCCTAAAACTTCAAAAGAAACTTGTCTAAAACTAACTATATGTGGTAGCTAGGGCTCGAGTTAGTGATGCGAGATGGATCCAAAAAAGGGAGTTTCTAGTGATAATCTTGAGAAATTTTTTTTGGGGGGGGCGGGGGGGTTGGGTATAGTAAACAAGCCAAAACAAATTTTTCTTGAAAAAATGAAAGAAAAAAAAATCCATCATAACTTTTAAATTTTGGGTCCCATCCAAACTTGGAATTCAAATTAGAATTTAATTTGTAGCATGTCCCATCCAAACTTTTTAATTTTGTGTCAAGTGAATTAATTCAGTGCAGAATTCGAAAAGTCCAATATAAATTAACCATAAAAAATCCAATCCTATATCTAATTATATATCTAAAATTAGAAGAAGAAAAAGTTTGAAAGATTATGTTTTTCAATGCCAATATTTGGAGAAATTATACAATTCTTTGGTGGACTATGTCACTTTTCACCATTCCACTAAAAAACTCCCACTTATTTAAAATTGCTGAGTCAATAATCAGTTTCTGTTTAAAAAAAATTTCTAACTCAAAAATTTAAATATGGGGGAATCTTTTAGTGGAATGGTGGACCACGTCATTTGTCTATTATGAGGTGTAGGGAATTAACACGAAATTCTCAAACCTGTGAGAAACAAAATAGAGAAAGCACACGCCAAAGAAAAAATAATAATCACACGCACAAGACAGTAAGCAATTTGCCTACGTCCACGGAGTTACAGAGATTTCATTATTATCAGGGAAAAAATACAAAGTGTTGCCATACAGTTTTTTCTCATTATCAAAAACTATACCAAGAAAACCCTAATCACCAAAATAACGATTTCTATATCCTGCGCATAGGATTCACAATGCGCTATCCTCCGCTCTATGGACTAAGCTTCGGAAAATCTCCCATTAAAAACCACGCAATATTATTTTGGGTCGAGTCATCATCCAGATCAAATACTATGAACCGTCGTCATTTATTAAGTAGAAGCTTATCCATATGGTAAGTGTGTGTGTGTGTTTTGTTTTTTGTTTCTTTTTTTAAATAGTTCTAAACTAGAATTTCTAATGCTAGTGGCTCTTGTGTTTGTTAAGGAAAGACAACTTGGAGATGGAAGAATCAGCTAGTATGGAAATTCAACTAGCAACTGCTTCAATAAATAATGAAGATCAAAATACTCAAAATGATGAGTTGGTAATTGAAATTATAGAAATGGTCGAAAGGCCGGAGATTCAATCATCAAAACAGTGTTGTATCTACAAGGTTCCACACTATCTTCGAAAAAAATGGAATGAAGAAGTCTTCACTCCTCAGGTTATTTCAATTGGCCTGTTTCACCAAAAAAATGAAAGATTGAAAGCCATGGAAGAGCATAAAGAAAGATACTTAAGAAGTTTTGTGAAACCGAGTAAAATAACCTTAAGCGTATTTGGTAGGCACAATAAAGGAAATGGAAGAAAGCATTTGTAGGTGTTATGCAGAGACTATTGACCTGACCAGTGATAGGTTAGTGAAAATGATATTGGTGGATGCGAGCTTCATTCTTGAGCTTTTCTTCAGACATAGTTTAGAAAGTATGACAAAGAATCCTTTGGTTGGGGAACCAAGGGCTGGTGCTGTGATGCTTGACAGCTTCCATTCTTTGTTAGACAAAGAATCCTTTGGTTGGGGAACCAAGGGCTGGTGCTGTGATGCTTGACAGCTTCCATTCTTTGTTATTGAGATTAACAATCTCAACAAAGGAATCTTAAAAGATCACGATGAGAGATGAATACACTGCTCTCTGTAATGAATTGAACAGTTTCTAGGAGTATCCTTGGCACAGTTGGAAGGCAACGTTAAAACGTCAGTATTTTAGCACCCCTTGGTGAACCGCTTCAACAGTGGCTGCTATTAGTCTTCTGGTGCTCACTTTTATACAAACAACATGTTCTATCATCCAAGTAGCATAGGTTCAAAGGCTGTATAATTTAGATGGCTGTTCCATGTTTGATGGAATTGATCTTGCCTGTGTAAAATACACGATTGTTGTGTTTCCGCATCCTTGTAGAGTAGTACTAGTTTTGTATCTCCACTCTAAAATTTATTGATTGAGCCTTGAACAGTTACAAAATGCATGGAAGTTTGAAAGCCAACCATCAATAAATACTTCATTTAAGTATATAAGTCTGCTATAGTACTACTTGGTGTTGTAGCTTTTTCATCTTTAGAAAGCATTCTGTACAGGTTATCATCATGATCAAGATTGTGTTAATGCTCGTGCTAAACAAATTAAGACTGTAAATTCCACCGGGTAATAAAATGGATGTTTTGAAAGAATATTTCTTGTTAGTACTCCTTGGTCAGCATTGCATTCATATTTTCAATGACAACCTTTTTGACACCCTCCAATATCCTATCAACATTCTGTGGTTGAGAAGTGAAGAGCTTTGTAAGAAAATCCACCAACATACTTGAAAAGGCATCCTCATCCCCATGCCAAATTTCAGCATCGTCTTTTAAGTCCTTTGATGAAATTTATCCTCTTCCTCTAAGTAGCTTTTCCATGAAAATAACTTGTGTTTCAGTCGCCCCCTTCGAGCCATTGTATTTTAGATCTTAGACACAACATCGACATCATATATACTCTCTCTCATCTAAGAACACATGAAGCAATAAAAATTACGTCTTTTTGTTTTTTTTTAGCCCTTCAAGTCACGATGCAATTTGTATGTTAATTTGAGATTAATTTACAGTGGTCATTTTATTAGTGAAATTTAGTTTCTAAATTACCAAATAACTAAGTGAATTAAATTTTAATATTGATGGTAGAGTAACTTTTTTTTAAGTATTTCATGTTCTGTAATTTTCAGTAAATTATTTGTTAATTGTGAGATAAAATAATAAATAAAAATTAGTTTATTTTTAAAAATAAAAAATAAAAAGCTTAGCCAAATGCGGAGGTATAAACCTAAGAGTTTTTTTTTTTTTTTTTTTGAAACAATAAACCTAAGAGTATTTAAAGCATTTACATTTATACAAAAATTCAAATTTATTTTAACATAAGTATCTTCTTTTTATATTTTACCTAATTAATTTTCAAAAAAAAAAGTCTAAATTTGATAAAATCGTAACGCAAACTCATGATTCACACCCTGCAATCATAGCATGTCAAATCAATATTTTACAAATCAAGGAATGAGATATGCCATACGTACACAATCACTCTCTTTTCATTCCCAACTAGTTATAGTCCCGTGCGTTGCACGGTCTTATGAAAAAACTTATAAAATAAATGTATAAATAATTATATATTTAAATAGATTCAATAAGGATAAAAGAAAAAATGATCAAGTGTAAATAATTATCTCACTAAAATAAGGGGTAAGATTTCTTCCTAAAACTAAATTAAATTGATAATTCCAAATTGAATTTTAAATTGATAATTATTTTAAAAAACCTTAATAAAAAATTGATAAATCTAAATTAATATAATCTTGATAATATTATAGATTAAAATAAAAGTTGATAATTCAAGAATACACATGTAGAACATCTTGATAATTTGATGTAACATAAAAATCAAATAAGAAAATTGTTAAAATTAATCTATTAATTCTAACCACATTTAATCATTAATTCTAAGACCCTAACCCTAAGCATATAAATTAGATCAAAGCTAAGAAAATTAGTCTAAACAAAAGGCAACCAATATACAAAACCTAATCAATTTAATAAAAAAAAAATACAAAAACAAAGAAAGAGCCTTTAGAAACTTGACAATGTTTTTGAATGTTTTGAATTCATTAATTAAAATCACATGAAGACAAAAAACCAATAATAACACTAAAGAAAATAAACATAATGAAAAAAAAAGAAAAAAAAAAAAGAATGCATACCTGCATTGTCATGGGATTTAGGCATTCATATATTAAAATAATTCAATAAAATATAATTATTGAGAACAATTAGACACTACTAAGCTGAGTTGGCTTTGGATGTTTTTTTTTTTTTTTTTTTTTAATGTAAATTTTGTCAAGCCACCGAATGGTCGTGTCATGTGGTAGTGGTGTTTTTAATTTTTTTTTCAATAAATTGACCAACTACCGCCATGTCCATGTGTATGCTCCAGGCTCCAGTGGATCCGCTTGACTCTCTTTCTGTTACAAACATCAAATACAACGAAACTGGATGGAAGGAGATTGAGAGAGATATAGATACCGCAGAGAAGAGGCTTGGATGGAAGTGATTGGGAGTAGGTTCTATTGTTCTACGTTTAGGGTTTTGTGCAAATGGGAGGCTTGGATGCGTGTTCTTTTTTTTATAATATATAAATGTTTTCTTTTTAGGTGTAGTATAGTACAATAATTAAATAAGGATTAGATGGATCAAGTGAAGAATTTGAATTGTAATTAAATTAAGATTTCTATTAACTTAGAAATTATAGGAAAAGAAAAATTTTATCTATAAATATATATATATATTTAAAATCTAAAAATCTAAATATATATATTAAATTTTTTTAAAAAAATATTCTACAATTTTTTGCGTGTAATAAAAAATTTATGAAAGTGTGAAACTGAATTTTGTTTTAACTTTTAAGTGTTCTACTTATTGACTTATATATTATAATAAGATAATAAAATAATAAGATAAGGAATAGTTGAAGAATTTGGATTGTAATCAAATCAAAATTTTTATCAACTTAGAAATTATAGGAGAAGAAGATAAGAACAAATATATTTATAATATGAATTTGGATTGTGCTTATCCCTTAGTAATCAAGTTTTGTAGCTTGATATTCTAATAAAATAATATTAATTTAATAATATTAAAATTTTGAAAATTTAGATGATAAATATTATCTAAATTAAATTTTTGTATGTTAAATATTATGAAATATATCCTAACAAATAAAAAAAATAATTTTTATTTGATGATAAATATTATCTAAGTTAAATTTGTGTATGTTCAATATTATTCCTTAATTTAACAAATATATCCTAACAAATAAAAAATAATGTTAATCTAATTTTATTTAATGATAAGAATAAATTAGAGTCCTAGTAGTATACTATTCTTTTTTAGTTCTTTAAAAATCTAAAAATTTAATAAAATTTATGCAATTTGGTGAAGCCACATGGCACAACCATGGTGTCTAAACCCAACTTTTATTATATATAACTAGTTATAGGCCCGTGCGTTGCACGGTTTTATGAAAAAGCTTATAAAATAAATGTATAAATAATTATATATTTTAATAGATTCAATAAAGATAAAAGAAAAAATTATCAAGTGTAAATAATTATCTCACTAAAATAAGGGGTAAGACTTCTTCCTAAAACTAAATTAAATTGATAATTCCAAATTGAATTTTAAATTGATAATTATTTAAAAAAAATGTACTAAACAATTGATA
Organism: Quercus suber; assembly: GCF_002906115.3. Classification (NCBI taxonomy): domain Eukaryota; kingdom Viridiplantae; phylum Streptophyta; class Magnoliopsida; order Fagales; family Fagaceae; genus Quercus; species Quercus suber. The sequence continues at coordinate 406,724 of NW_027070082.1, forward strand.
AATCTAAAATTAATATAATCTTGATAATGTTATAAATTAAAATTAAAGTTGATTAAGAATACACTTGTAGAACATCTTGATAATTTGATGTATCATAAAAATCAAATAAAAAAATTGTTAAAATTAATCTATTAATTCTAACCATATTTAATCATTAATTCTAAGACCCTAACCCTAAGAATATAAATTAGATCAAAGCTAAGAAAATTAGTTTAAACAAAAGGCAACCAATACACAAAACTTAATCAATTTAATAAAAACAAAATACAAAAACAAAGAATGAGCCTTTAGAAACTTGACAATGTTTTCGAATATTTTGAATTCATTAATTAAAATCACATGAAGACAAAAAACCAATAATAACACTAAAGAAAATAAACAAAATTAAAATAATAATAACAAAAGAAGAAAGAATGCATACCTGCATTGTCATGGGATTTAGGCATTCACATATTGAAATAAGTTTCACTCCAAAAAGAATATATAGGGTTATATATATTGGTAGAGTTCCATTTGAAATATAATTCATTTAAACCTTATTGAAATTAAAGATATCTAATCAATGTGTTTGCTTTTATCCCATAAAAATTGAAATTAAAAAAGGGTCATATGAATAGAATGAAAAAAAAAAGAAAAAGAAAAAAGAGAGAGAGAGAGAGAGAGAGAGAGAGAAAGAGAATGTGGTTGATAGCTATAAGGAATTTTGATATATATATATGTGGGGGCATTTTTTGCTTCAAAGGAAACTCATGAGTACTCCTTAGGCAAATTTTTGCTCTTTGTCCCACATTGGAAGGAAATCCTTCCTCTTTATGCCATATAAGGGATGACCAATGAGAAAGTAACCAAACTAGTGGTACTCTATTGGAAGGAAATCCTTCCTCTTTATGCCATATAAGGGATGACCAATGAAAAAGAGTACCACTAGTTTGGTAATTGGAAGGAAATCCTTCCTCTTTATGCCATATAAGGGATGACCAATGAGAAAGAGTACCACTAGTTTGGTTAATGAGAAAGAGTACCACTAGTTTGGTAACCAAACTAGTGGTACTCTTTCTCATTGATCATCCCTTATATGGTATAAAGAGGAAGGATTTCCTTCCAATGTGAGACAAATAGTTAACCAAACTAGTGGTACTCTTTCTCATTAGTCATCCCTTATATGGCATAAAGAGGAAGGATTTCCTTCCAATGTGGGACAAAAGCAAAAATTTGCCTAAAGGAGTACTCATGAGTTTCCTTTGAAAGCAAAAAATGGCCCCACAATATATATATATATATATTTTAAATGTCATCAACGTAGAAATTATCAAATTAATGGAGATATATACTATTTCTTGGAATAGATAGAGATTATCAAATTATTGGAGATATATACTGTTTTTTGGGATAGATTAATATTAATCACCTCTTGAAGAATTTGGATTGTGTTTATCCCTTAATAATCAAGTTTTGTAGCTTGATATTCTGATAAAATAATATTAATTTAATAATATCAAAATTTTGAAAATTTAGATGATAAATATTATCTAAATTAAATTTTTGTATGTTAAATATTATCCCCTAATTTAAGAAATATATCCTAACAAATAAAAAAATAATGTTAATTAGATGATAAATATTATCTAAATTAAATTTTTGCATGTTAAATATTATCCCTTAATTTAAGAAATATATCCTAACAAATAAAAAATAATGTTAATCTAATTTTATTTAATAATAAGAATGAATTAAAGTCCTGATAGTATATTATTCTTTTTTAGTTCTTTAAAATTTTAAAAATTTAATAAAATTTCTATAATTTGGTGAAGTCGCATGGCGCAATCACGGCATCTAAGCCCAACTTTTATTATATATAATATGCTTTTCATAACAATTTCATAAATTTTTTTTCAATAAGTTGTTATTGGTTCTCATCTAAACATACTACTGGCATTATTAATTTTTTATCTACCATTAACAATTTGTTACACAGACTTTATTGTGAATTTTTTGTGAAATTGTTGTGTGCATAACATTCATTAAGGAAAAAAAATAATTTGAAAAGAGTCTCGTTACTCTAAGTTACTATTAATAATAATGAGTATAATAATTACAAAAAGAAAAATGTAATTCTCAATAAAAACTTATTGCAAAAATTTATACAACTAAAAATATTAAGTCATTAATAATAATAATTGTGGGGGGAAAAGCCCAAAGCTACTTAATGGGCCCGGAACCCACTGATTAAGGGTCATGGTGGTTCCAAGAATTAATAGGTGGTTGGGGCGGCCCACCTAAAGCAGGAAGCCCTGAAGCAGAAGGGGAGTGTCGTCCGAGGAGGCCACCATTTGTCCGAGGATGTCTTTCTCCTCAGCTATGATGAGCTTTGATCAAACAAATGTGTGAAAAGTCCGACTAACCTCCCCAACGATCCCAACGGTGATGATGGACTCTGGATGGATCCGAAAATGATCAGAACTAGAAAATATCTGAAGGAAAGGCTGGTACCACCGCATTTAATGCGCTGCAACAGCTTTTCTATAAATTTTTGTATGTTAAATATTATCCCTTAATTTAAGAAATATATCCTAACAAATAAAAAAATAATGTTAATCTAATTTTATTTAATGATAAGAATGAATTAGAGTCCTAGTAGTATACTATTCATTTTTAGTTCTTTAAAAATCTAAAAATTTAATAAAATTTTTGTAATTTGGTAAAGTTACGTGACGCAACCACGACGTCTAAGCCCAACTTTTATTATATATAATATAATATAATATGATATCATTTTTTTTTTATTGGGTTTTACGAAACCTAACCACTTTTAATAGTGTGAATAAGCATCTTTTTTACTTCACCTTAATTTCATTGATTTTGCTCAACTCAATATCATAATAAGGGGGATTTATCTAATCTACAAGCCCATTTCTTAGCCCAATGGGCAGCTCTTTTGCATTGGACTGAGCTTCCAAACTTTTTAAAAGGGATGACCCAGCAGGCTCCTTCTGTCACGTAACTCATCTTCAACAAAGTGATATGTGTGCATGTGTTCTTTTATCTAGGAAGAAAATAAAAATGCATTAACTCCAACGAATAGGATTACAGTTACAAGATACAAATATTATTTCTCAAAACTAAGGGTCCGTTTGTTTTGGTGGTAAATGATTTCAGGGAATCATTTACCACCTGACCCATGTGTTTGGAAGGCAAAAGAAAATATGATTTTCGGAAAATATGCCTCAAGTTTGACCAAATTTTCACCTTTGACCCGGAAATGGTTTTACGTTTTTATTTTACCTTCAAACCATTTCCGGGTCTCGCACAAAAAACGTAAAAGAGAAGAGAGCTCTGAGAGAACTTGAGGGAGAACGAAAAAGAACAAGGAAACAGCCAACAACAGCCACAGAAAACGATTGAGAACGCTGGCGAGTCCGATCGGTATTGAGAGAACCAAGAACGCGAACCGATCCACCTCCGATCCGAGAAACCCAGACGTCACCGAGCCGGTTTCGACGCCGTTCCACCACCACCACTCAACGGCGAGCCCGATCGTCGTCCTGATCTGAGAACCCATAGCTCACATCGCCGACCCAGACCCGTCGCCTTCGACGTCCCATCGCCTTCGACCCAGCGCAACCCATCGGCTTCGACTCAGAGCAACCCACGAACCGACGAACCCAGCAACCCACGAACCGACGAACCCAGAGCAACCCACGAACCTCGATCTCATCGCCTCCACACTCTCTCTTCCTCGATCTCTCCGTTTTTTTTTTTTTTTTTTNTAAAATATTTATTTTTCATAAATTTAAAGATACACATAATATATTATCCAAAAATAAAAAGATAGAGTACATAAACAATATAATATAATTTAACTGTATTTTGAAATTTTATTTCACTAATAAATATTTTATAACATCTAATTTTAAATGAAATGATATCAATGGAAAAAAAAAAAATCTAAGTATTATTTTTTGAAAGACTATTTTAAAAAATTTCACTTTTTTAGACATAGCTTTCAAAATAATCTATTTTCAAAAATTAAAAAATAAAAATAAAACTTATACTCTAGACACAGTAATGTAATAGTTATTCCTATGGTTTAGCTATTCAATAGTTTGGTTATGCTTTTATTACAGAGAATAGTTATTCCTTATAAATAGCTATTCTTTAAAATGAGGAATAACTACTCCTCTCTAAAATTGTTGTAATAGCTATTCCTTAGTAGATGTAATAATTTTTAACATTAATATATTTCCAAATAAATAAACTTTCCATATCCATCTAACAATTATGGCAATAAAAAATCATCAAAAAATAACTCATCTTTCTAAAATTTAAAATATATTATTTTCTAGGAAATATATTTGTATGAATGAGATATTTCCTAAAATAGATCATAAGTTATATTCTAATGTTACAACTCACAACCAAACTAATGAATAAGTTTAGTTATTCCACTACAACACCTTTTATTCCTGGTAATGAAGATTACTATTTCTGTTGTAATCTACATTTAGGGTACGTTTGGTATGCTGTAATAGCTTCTGTAATGGAATAGTTATTCATGTGTAATATCAATTCAGTAATTTGGTTGCATTTTTATTACATGGATTAGTTATTATATTGACATAACTATTCTTTAAATTGAAGAATAGCTATTCCAATTTAAAATGGATGTAATAGCTATTCCTTAGTGTATATAATAGATTTTAAAATTAATATATTTCCAAAAATATAAAGTTTCCTTATACATCATCTTTTACAAGTTTTCCATATCTAACAACCAAACTTATGAATAGTAATAGTTATTCCATTACAGTGTCTTCTATTCCTAGTAATAAAGATTACTATTCTTAATGTAATCTACATTCAGTGTACCAAACGTACCCTTAGTGTACCAAACATACCCTAAATCTTGATTGTGAAATCAAGATGATCTCTTTAAAATTTCAAAAATATATAGAGAAAATAATGATATTATTTATTTTTTTATATAAATTATATATATATTAAGGGAAGAAAAAGGGCTCTTGTGTAAAGTCATTGGCTCACATTCCATGGTACATTGATGCTTGAACATTTATAAGCCCATAAATGGATGCCACTAACAACTTTAAGTCTCTAACACACAACAAGGTGTGAGACTAATTATAAATCATTTCACCGTTAAAATTTTATTACTAAATCTGACCATATTAATATTATAAAACTGAATACATGTTTAGATTTATAAATCCGCATTATAGAATTGTAGATCTATTTCTTAAATTGAAAAGCTAGGATTTTAATTCCACATATTTCCCACCAATTTTAGTACTATTATGATCCACAAACAAATTTTGGCTTGTGTCTAGTGCATCTTAGTCTTGATTATAAATTAAATTATTATATTTTTCTTTTCTTAATGTCCAAAACAAAAAAAAATATATATATATGTATATTTTTTTTTTTTTGAGATGGAAATGATCAATCAACAATTCTCAACCAACCACCAGTCCCAAGGCATTCAAAAACACACACTCCATGAATATGATCCAGGCTGTCCACTGTCCTTTTCCTCTTCCACCGTTTGATAACCAAAAACGGTGGGCCCCACTAAACTCAAATCTACACACAAAAAAGCACCTCATCACTCCTCTCTTCCAATTGACTATCATTATTTTCTTTCTATATATATATATATATATATAAACCCATAAATCCTCCCACTCACATTGCACAACATGCTCCTACAGCATTTCTAGTTCTAGAGAGAGAACACAGATAGACAAGACAGTTTAGGAGAGAGAGAGAGAGAGAGAGATGTCGTGGGCCACATCAGCATTCCGGTGGTTAGACACGGAGTACTTGTCCCTCGGCCGCTCGTCGATCCTGAGGTGGTCGGGCCTGTTCTCCTCGTACCTCGCTCCGAGAAATTGGGCCCCACGCGGCAGCATCGGCGTCAGGAACTTGCTGTCGTGGAACATCGTGGACGACGTCGTTTGGAGCCTCGTCACGGCCTTCGAGTCC
>NW_027070082.1:415937-420320 GCF_002906115.3 Quercus suber
TTTTTTAAGAAAGGAAACTGCATCAACAGCTTCACTAGAAGAATGGGTTTGTGAGATTGCAAAATTAGGAGCATTATTTAAATCATAAAAATACAACTGGGTCCATAAATGGATAAAAGAATCAATCAATATCACCATAATGGTAACAAAAACAAATCTACCGAATAATGGTTTCCCACATTTTGAATGTAACATTTCCAAACCTGCAATACCCCAAAATCAAATATTTCTATAAATAGAAATTGAAAAAAAAAAAAAAAAGGGAAAGGAAAGAAAACAAAACAAAAGAAACATTCACAAATATCAGTTGTGAGGATCGGACTGAGGGAGGGAGGGGAGGGTGGCTGAAATGAGTGAGGGTCGGACTGAGGCGAGGGAGGATCGGACTGAGGCGATGGAGGCGAGTGAGGATCGGACTGAGGCAACGAAGGCGAGTGAGGATCGAACTGAGGCGAGGGAGGCGACGGAGGATCAGACTGAGGCGAGGGAGGCGAGTGAAGAGGATCGGACTAAGGGAGGGAGCAGGGAGGCGAGGGAGGCTGAAGAAAATAGAAATGAGGGATTACCTAATTAGGGTTAGATTTAGGTTTATATATATATTGAGGGTATTTTTGTAATTTAGGGTACCGGGTTTTTAAACGGGGCGGGTTTCGGGCTGGGTCTCGGGTCGAGTCCGGATTTTTTTCATAAAACCTGGACCCGCTTCGGGTTTTTTTTTTTTAAACCCATACCCGACCCTATTCCTAATCAGACCGAGTAAAACCCGGCCCATTAGGGTCGGGTACCTGCGGGTCGGGCAAAAATTGCCATCCCTAAGAAGGCATAGAGAGAATTTAGGACAGAGAAAGCTTGAATAATTTTTTTTTTTTTAAAGAGAGAAAATAACAAATGCATGATGCTACAATGTTGCTTTAAATTTGATGATACTGTAGCATGTTGTAAAAATTTAAACAGTGTTAGAGTACCAAATGTGGTGGTGATTTTGCAATATTTTGGTGAACGGTATTTTGTTTTTTGCATTTCAAGAGTAATACTACATGTACAAATTATTTTAGAACATTTTTACAAAATGTTGATGTAGCTAACCTTTTATTGGTTTTCATTTAGGCCCACTATTAATATCACTCTTTTATTTACCAATAATTACTCATCACATCAGCAATTTGTAAAATAATTTGTATCTCTAGCATTATTCACACTTCAAAGGGTTTAGATGACCAGATAGGAATGTTTCAATTACTTTAGGCTAAATACAAGTATGATTGCTTTCTCAAAAAAAAAAAAAAAATACAAGTATGATTGTGAAAATAAAAGTCAAGGATAATTACAAAATCTCTCTGTGATGCATTATCACAATTATTAGATTTGATCCCCAAGGTTTGGACTAAAGAGAATTGTTAGGGTGCCATCCAAAGTATCCCTAATAGTTTTACTTTAGTCCAAACTTTAGGGTGAAGGGTCTTGTAGCTCATGATAGCATAGAATCTTCTTCTTTATTAGTATAACAAGCATTTGAATTCTCCTCTTCATTGTTGTAACTATCAAATATTGATGAAAAAAAAGTCATACTTTAGTGGGTCAAAATATAGCAATCAAGAAAACTTGTGAGACTAAATTGTGATTAGGCCATACCAAAAGGGAAATTTTTATATTCACCATTGCAAAATCTATAAATTGAACAGAATCCTAACTTTTTTCATTTTAATTCAGACTTTAAGAGAGTCATATATAACAATTGAAAGTTTGTGGACTGTTTCAATTGAATAAAACCAAACTACAAGAAAATAATTATAATTTGAGTAATGTTACAGTTACAAATTATTTTACAAGATTTTTACAAAATGTTAATGTGGTCTACCTCTTATTGGTTTTCATTTAGACTCACTATTAATATTACATTTTCATTTACTAATAATCACTCACTACATAAGCACTTTGTAAAATAATTTGTATCTCTAACATTATTCTTATAATTTTTCCAAAAAGTTATAGTAAGTGTGAGTTTGGGAAGCGTGTTTTGCGTGTGTCTCAATGTGGCTACATTTTTTGTGTGGGTCTAGTGCACTGTTCACAGGATCCGCAAGTATGAATTTCAGAGAATTTCAACCAATTTTCTTTAAAACTAGGTCTCACGGTACTATTCACACCTTTAAAAATTATTTTGCTAAAATGTTTTCAGTTTCCAATTTTCATCAATAAGCGGTATTCAAACAAATCCTAAAAGAAACATTTTGCCAATTGTATTTTTACATAATAAAAATATTAGATCAATTACATGTGATTATGCTCTCAGAAATTATAAATGCGGTTATTTATTTATTTATTCAATCGTTACAACAAGTAAAAGATGCATAATTTGAATAAAAGTTCTCCTTATGAAAAAAAAAAAAAAAAAAAGTCCGTATTTCCTTTAATTTCAGGCTAAAAAATTAAAAAAAAAAAAAAAAAAAACAAACAAGTTTAACGTAGCCATTACCAATAATTTTTTTACATCATTAATTAGCACATGTTTTGAGCGTTATGTTCAGAACTCATGCATTGCATGCCAGTCTCTCCAAATTTCAAACTTCCAAAAAGTTTTTTTTTTTTGATAAGAAATACTTGTGTTTATTTACGCAACGGATAAAGCATTCCGAAAACAAAAGGTTCAATACATGGCGGAGTTTCCTCAATCCAAGTAACAATCATCAATTCCTTTGGCATGACGTGCTAAAGTGTATGCTGGCTTATTTCCAAGTCGCTTGACATGCAGGATCTGTGTCTTTCGAAGGCTTGCAAGCTGTGATGAGTGTCTTGTATGATGTTGTCTATGCTTGTAGGTGCGTGGATATATCATGGAGGGTATCGAAAATAGTGGTGGAGTCTGTCTCGAAAATGACGTCTTGGAGTCCAATATCTTTGGCAAAAGAGGATTGCTTCATGCATGGCTTTGCTTCGGCTTCTAGAGGTCCCAACGGCAGTGGCATGCGCTTGCTCAGAGCTGCCAAAACTGAGCCTTCGTGATCACGTACCACAACACCAATACCACAGATTTGGAGGCGGAGAAGACAGCAGCATCAGTATTGATCTTGTACCACGGAAAGTCCAGCGGAATCCATCTTGTATCTTCAGGCTCCTTATGATGTGGTTTCCCGAGGTGAGCAAGCTGGTAGCTCTCAAGCATGCATCGGGCTTTAAAAATTATCTCTTGGCTGGATTGTCGTGTGGTCCCATGGCGGGCTTTGTTTCTTGAATACCACATACACCATGCAATGGTGACTACTAACTCAAGCAGTTCCTTGCCAACGTGTTGGATGAAGATAAGATGCCAGATGAAGTCCACAAATTCCCTGTAGTGTACGGCTAAGTGTCAATGGGTAGCGCAGCAAGAGTCCAAGTCTCACGGGCTTTGTTGCACTCCCAGAAAATGTGTCCACTTGTCTCCTCACTTAGTCCACAGGCTTCACATAAAGCCTCATCTAGGATTCCACAATGACAGAGGTTGACTTTTGGTGTAATGCGATGCGGCTTGCCTTTCATGCAAAAGTCTTAATTTTGTTGGGAATGTTTAGTGCCCAAATTGTGCGCTAGAAGTGGGAATGGTCAAGTTCATTGGACGTGGTGCATGGTTTTGCATGGGAAGACAAGGCTAATGCCACCTTATATGCACTATTCACTATAATGTACCCCGTGGAGTATAAGCCCAGATAATGCGGTCTCTAGTGGAATTTCGGCTCCTTGGTATTCCTAGGATAACATCAGCTTCAACTGGCAAAAACTGCCGAACCATGTCTGCTTTCCATTCCCCAGTGTCATCATCAATGAGAGTGCAAACCCGTGCATCCTGAGGAAGTACATCCGTCGGCGAGGTAGCTCGAAAAGTAGAGTGTGTAGGCAGCCACTTGTCAAACCAAATCTGAACCGAGGAGCCATCTCCCACATGCCATCTGCTGCTTGCGTTGACCACATCTTGTGCAGCCATAATGCTTCACCAAGCAAAGGAAGGTTTTAAGCCCAACTCTGCATGCAAGAAGTTACTGTTTAGGAAGTAGCGAACCTGAGGACACGGTGAACTAGAGATGGGTGTTTTTTTGAAGTCTCCATCCTTGTTTGGCGAGGAGTGCCAAGTTAAATGCCTTTAGATTACGAAAACCCAGGCCACCATCGGATTTTGGAACACAGACTTTATCCCATGACAACCAGGCCATTTTATTTCTTCCATTTCTTTAGCCCCACCAGAAGGAGCGCACCATGCTAGTCATCTCATCACAAAGTGTATCTGGGAGTTTGAAAAACACTCATTGTATAGGCTGGGATTGCTTGGGCCACTGCTTTTATGAGAATTTCCTTTCCTGCTTGGGAGAGCAGGAGAGTTTATTGTCTAGTCTTTCCTTCATGTTCTTA
>NW_027070082.1:422866-424586 GCF_002906115.3 Quercus suber
TTTGCAGCGAGATGTGATTTTTGGTTGTGTGGTACTGGTGCAATGGAAGGAAGGTTCTGTGTCTCCACCAAGGTAGTGGTGTCTTGTCGTGGGGTAGTTGACTTAGGGAGTTCAAATATGGAATTTATTTCAGGGGCACGTGGGTGTGATTCTGTCAGTTGCATGGGATTTGAATTTGGGAAGTAATTTAAGTCTTGGTCAATTTCCGTAATATGCGCATGGAAAAGATCTTGATTTGACAGTATTTCCTTATTTGTGGGGACATGTTTGGGAAGTGGTGCCGAAGTCACAGTGGTGTTGGACAAGGGTGGTGGCGATGAGGTGGGGGTTGGTTTTATGGACGGGGAAGGAGTGGGGCGGTGAGGTGGGGGTGGCGGAGTGGCTTGTGTGGTCTTGGTGCTAGACGATGGTGGTGGCGATGGTGGGTCCAAGGCGTTGGCTGTTGGTGGGGTTGGTTTTGTGGCCGGGGAAGGAGTGGGACGGTGAGGTGGGGGTGGCGGAGTGGCTTGTGTGGTCTTGGTGTTCACTGTTTGTGGTTGCTGGATGTTGTGTGCGCTTGCTCGGAGCCACGGCCCATATTGCTGCTCTTCTTTTTTCAGTGAGCCTCCACTGTCAATCCAAGTTTGGCAGTCTTTTTCATCATGATTTAAAATGCCACACCAGTAACAGTACACTGGTAGTCTCTCGTATTGGAATGAGATCCAGAGTGGGTCCGATCCACCCAAGTCCACAAAGCGGCCGCGAGAGAGAGGTTGGCTGATATCGATGTCAACCCGAATTCGGAGATAGCGACCACGGCATTCTCCGGTTGGCGACGCGTCAACCTGCTTCAGTTTACCCAGAGATCGCCCAATAGCCTCCGCGTTCACTCGGTTCATTCGGCTAAATGGTAAGTTGTGCACCTGAATCCAGAATGAGGCGTTGCTGAACTTGGCGTCTTCAACGGACTCCTCCGCCGTCGGTTTATAAAACCCCATCAAGTACTTGTCGAAAGACCATGGTTGCTGGTCAAGGATTTTTATGGCGTCTACTTCGCTGGAAAAAAGAATTAAGACTGTGTTAGATCCGAGATCTCTGAGTTCAAAGTCTTGTATGGATCGCCACATGCTCTTAAGGGTTCTTGATAGAGCTTCAATGTTGGCTCTGCATTTGGTGAAGAGCTTGGCGACAAGAATCTTGCTGTTATCCTCAATGTCAGATGCTAAAGAGACAGTTTTGCTTTCTTGTGTATTGAGTGATAGAGTTGCCCATCATCCAGTGAGGTCATCCATGGCTAAAGAAGGTGGGTAGTGAGAGTGAGGGAGAGAGTAAAGACGAGTTCCACTGGTGTGGGGAAATGAGAGGCCTATACAGGCGTTAGGGTTTCATCGCCGCCAGCCTTCTCAACGAGAGAGAGCCCCCCTAGGTGTTATGGTCCCCCTAGATTTTTTTTTTTTTTTTATTTTAAATGTATTATATATAACAAGTCGTCAGCAACAACAACAACAACAACAACAAAAACTTTAGTCCCAAAATGTGGGTTATGGATCCTTGAAAAATCATTGTCATATGTTTAGTTCATAGCTAGTCCCAACCCCAGATAAAGGAAGAGGATTGCAATAGATTAACGGCTAACATAAAATTTAGTTGCTCTCTTATGAATGGATCCTATTTTTTAAAATTTATATATATATATATATAATTTTAAAAATTAATACTCAAGATAATTCCCCCCACCCTC
>NW_027070083.1:0-5255 GCF_002906115.3 Quercus suber
AAAAAAAAAAAAAATCTGAGACATGGAAGGATTGTGAGTTGGGAGCATTATCCATTATTGTGTAATTCCTGACAATTTCGGATCAGAAGGAAAAGGAAATGATAGTAAGATTACAATTACAATGACAAAACGAAACACAATAGTTCAAAATTTGTAACAAAACAATGTCCAAACTAGGATTTTAATTACAAATATTAAAAGAAGAGATACCCCATGTTTAGATATTTCCTTCCAAATTACCTGAATGGCTTCTATTAGTTTTACAACAAGATAATATGTTAGATGAATAAATTTCAATGGTACCTACCCTTCTTCACCTACTGTCAACTGCTAAGCTCTACAATTACAGCATTCCAAGTTTAGTTCCAGCATGAACAACTTTAGAGGAACCAAAGAGGCTTGTTACTTTGTCAATCCATATATTTATTATTACTATTGGTACGTAAAGCATTGGAGCGTTTATTTTTTTTTGCTGAGAACATTGATGTGCTTTAAAACAGGGAAATCATCTACAATTTTATTGTACACACGACTTTTGCATTAATGTAATAATATATATGCACTATAATTAAATAACATTTTTCTACTATCCAAAAGATCAGAATTCCAAAAAAAATTTCTGAATGAATACAAAAGACATCTATTATTGCAAGGTAAAATGGACTGACTGGATCTGAAGTAGACCAAATAGACCAAATGAATTTGAAGTGGAACGAAATGGATTGAAGTGGACCAAAATGAACTGAATGGACTTAAAGGAGTGGACTGAAATGCTAGATGTGGTTAGGAGTGTGGCAACAAAAAATTCTATACTTTAGATTTTAGATATTAATAGGTGAATTAGAAGATTCCAACCAGGGCCGGCCCAACAAAATTTGGGGCCTAAGGCAAAAATTTTATATGGGGCCTTTTTATATATAAACATTAATTAAATAAAATTATATAATACTAATTAAATTAAGATTAATTTGATGTAAATGTAGAAATTGATGAATAATACTAGCTCAACTAAAGTTAATTTCAAATAGAAGATTGAATATTATAGTTGAATCAAAAGGAACTTACTTTAACTTGGATGTATGACTATGCATAGTTAAGTATAGTTGTAATCTAAATTTTAATTTTATATATTCTTTTTAAGAGAAAGAGATTGATAGATATTATTTGGTGTGTGGCTTAGTAGGAAATTAGTCATCATTGGTGATTTATCACATTTGCAGCATTTTATTTGAAACATCTTAGGGTTTCGATTGGGTTAAATTTTTATTGGTCTCCTATTTTTAAAGCCATGTTAGAAATGAAAAAGAAAAAGACTAAAAATACTACAAAATATTCACAATAAATGTGATTATGACTGTAATTGATGAATTTCAACAACTTAATATATTTGTGTTTAATTACTTTTTTATATGATTAGTGAAATGTCAGTTAAATTTATAATAAAATTTATGGTATTTTTAGCATCGCTCTTAAAAAAGAGTACCAATTATTTAAAAAATGTTATATTTTTATAAAATTTTAGGCTTTTTACTAAGGGAGATGGGGCTTTTTTTTTAGTAGGGAAATTTTTTATTTGTTATGGGGCCTTAGGCCGAGGCCTAAGTTGCCTAGGCCTTGAGCCGGCACTGATTCCAACAAATCCTTACTTTAGGAAAGGAAATGACCTCATTACAATAAAGGAGAAAAAGGCAGTTCCAAAGATGGTAAAATCTCCACTCTAGGAGACATGTAAGAACATGGAAGACAATATGAGTGCCCAACAATTAAAAAAAAAAAAAAAAACAGTTTTCGATTGTGTTTGTTATGAGGTTAACCAATAACATGATTAATTGCACTATCAGAAAATTGAAGTAACCCATGGCAACATTTTGCAGCAGCAACAACAAAAATCATCATGCTTGCACAGTTGGACATAAATGCACCCCTTTCAGACTCGTGAATTCCTTCATAGTGGTTCCTCCAGGGGAAGCAACTTTGTCTTTGAGCTGGCCAGGATGCTTCCCCATCTTGATTACCATAGATTCTGCTAAATAGAGCTTGAGTGGAACTTGAGAGGGATTACAAAAACACTTGTCAGAAAAATATTATATCTATTTTTCAATTCAGTAGACAATTTGTTGCTATATTTATATGTAGCCTATCTTCAAAATCTACATGCCACATAACCAAACTTTAAACGCTGGCTATGGTCATGCACCCATTCCACTGGAGTAAGGACTACAAAAAATTATGGCATGACAACTCTTGTACGAATGATGTTAGAGATAAATCAAACCTTACTACATAAACTTTACAAATTGATATGTCACTAATTATCCAAAAAGAGAGAGAGAGTAATTTTAACATTTATTTATTATGTAATGAAGGGATACCAATCATATTTATTGAGTAGATCGGATTTAGTTTTTCTGAGTGATGTGGTTGGTGACTTGAAATGATGCAAAGAAGGTATGGACCTTATAAGACCAATGCTCGAACGATAATGAAGACACTGTAAAAGGGCAACACGATAGACTAAAACACCAAAAAAAGGAGGAGAAAGATTCCTAAAATCTAGGTTCTAATGCCATCTTGAAATCAGAAATTACATGCTGAAATCATAATTATTATTGAATCTCACTCTATAGTCTACATCTACATGTATAGGCATATAGGCATAGTCTAGGACTCTAGGTGTAGTAGTGCAACAATTAGAATGTACAATGGACCCAACTGAGTTTAGACCGAAGGAGAACATAGTAATATACTAACTAGTACCAACATAACAATTAAGAGTCTGAATTTAGTAAGGATAGAGTATAAAACCTATGTTTTACACAATCTAATAAGAAATTATCATATCAGTGTTTTACTTAAAACTCAATATATCATACCACACATAATAACATCTCACAATAAATTCATAGTTAAATTGGATTTTCAAATGAGTATTAGAATTGATTAAGTGTGGTTGTCCATATTTCTTTAATATGTAATATGATAATCTGACATGTTGAAATTGGAGGGGTAAAATTTGGGTGTTACATCACATTCTTATATAATTTAATCTCAACAATTAACGAGCAAGAAAGAGCAGTATGACTATCATTTTGACAGCAAGCAATATAATTCTTCCAATATGAAAAATAATTCCCAAACTTGTACTTCCATCGAGATGTTGAGGTAATTTAGTAATTCAATTTTTGGAAAGAGGCCCCAAGTCTTCAACAAATAAATATTTGATTAGGGGGAAAGGGAAAAATGAGTTTTTGGCTTATTTATTTATTTATTAAATGTAATACACCATGATTCATATCATGAAATATAGTTGGGAAACAAAAAAAATTGGGTAAATAGTAATTAAGTGGTTGAGGATAAAAAGATGCTTAACACATAGACAGACAAGATTGATGGATTTATGAAATGGAAAACAGAAATAAGATAACATGGCAGATTACAAGGAAAAGGCACATGGTAAGTGCTGGTAACAAGGTTTGACTTGAAAAGAAAATCCAGTTCAATTTGATAATATTACATTAATTAAAGCCAATCACACATAGTAATTAATTGGGTAAATAGTAATTAATTGGTTGAGGATAAAAAGATGCTTAACACATAGGCAGACAAGATTGATGGATTTATGAAATGGAAAACAGAAATAAGATAACATGGCAGATTACAAGGAAAAGGCACATGGTAAGTGCTGGTAACAAGGTTTGACTTGAAAAGAAAATCCAGTTCAATTTGATAATATTACATTAATTAAAGCCAATCACACATAGTAATTAATTGGGTAAATAGTAATTAATTGGTTGAGGATAAAAAGATGCTTAACACATAGGCAGACAAGATTGATGGATTTATGAAATGGAAAACAGAAATAAGATAACATGGCAGATTACAAGGAAAAGGCACATGGTAAGTGCTGGTAACAAGGTTTGACTTGAAAAGAAAATCCAGTTCAATTTGATAATATTACATTAATTAAAGCCAATCACGCATAAAACATTGGCTCCTTAGGAACTGTGACAGACTAGTATTTTTAGATAGCTGAAAAACTGTGATTAACCACCGTGAATCCTCCATCCACAGCCAAGTTATGGCCACTGATGTAAGCTGATTCATCAGAAGCAAGAAACAAAGCAGCCTCTGCAACATGCCGCGCCTTCAACACTATACCCTTCAAGTTGGCCAAGGCACAACTATTGCTTTCTACCTGACTTGGTTCCAAATTATAAGCTCTACAAGGAAGAGGTGTGGCAACTCCAAATGGGGAAATTGAATTAACTCTAATCCCATAAGCACCAAGCTCACCACAAGCCGACTTGACTAAGCCAACAAGAGCATGTTTCGATGCAGTATAAGCATGTGGACCAGTTCCTCCAAGTGAGGCTGCTGCACTTGTGGTGCATATGATGGATCCTCGTATATTTCTAGATACCATAACACGGGCCGCATGCTTAATTGTTGCAGCCACTCCACGAACATTTGTAGCCATGGTATTGTCCAAACCATCGATGTCAAGGTCTAGGATGCCAGTTAAGGGGCCAATGATTCCAGCATTGCTAAACAAGACATCTAAGCTACCATATTTCTCCAAGGTATAATTCACTGTTTCCTCAACTTGCTTCTCATCTCTTACATCGCAATGGTGATAACTTGCTCTCTCAGGACCTATTGATGCAACAACTTGATGACCCAGTTCATCTTGAACATCAGCAACAACAACAATAGCCCCATTCTCGGTGAATAATCTCACTGCCTCCTCACCAATCCCACTAGCTGCACCAGTGATTAGGGCCACCTTTCCTTCCAACCTGAAGATCATTGAGTATAAACCATGTTATTTAGAGGAAAATAATGAAATCCTAAGCAAGAAAATTGGAATGTTATTTAGAGGTGAATGCACTGGAAGATCTAAGGGGGTCATTGAAAGAAAAACTTACCTTGGCTTAGACATTAGTGACCTTCTTGTTCACTTCTCAAACTTCCAAATGAGCCTCTTGGATCTGCTGCTTATATTACCTTTGTCATATTATGCATTTATAGGATTTACAAGACTGCTGAGCTAAACAATGACGTCTGTAAAAAAACCCTGCATTACTCTATTCAATGAATTGCGAACTGTGTGAAGTTATCAATTGTGTATATATATAACTATTTTAATCTCTTTGGTTGCGGTGAAAGGAACAAAAAAAAGTTAAAGAAACAAGCTTAGTGATGCCCCATCAACCATATATTCAAGCCAACTGTACATACATATTTTAAACTTAATC
>NW_027070083.1:17609-39143 GCF_002906115.3 Quercus suber
AAAAAAAATTATAATTAAAATCCTTCAAAGATATTCAACTTTACTTCAAAAATTAATCATAAATTTTAATGTTTTCATGGTTATTATTTTATTTTATTAACTTTATTATTTAATTATTAAATATATGCTTGAAAATCATTAAATTTCCCTCACATATATAAATATATTAGTCAATTTTGCTAGTTTTATAAATTTAATATCTATATTTAGGCTTTAATTAATTATTAAATTAATTATGATGTCATCACGGTTCGACCCCGGTTCGACCTCAGTTCAACCTCAAAAATCTTGAACCTCTCCCTTTTATGGTTCAATAAACAGTCCAGGTCTGAAAACCTTGCTATTTTTGTGATCGAAAACTTTTCGGCCTTTTCGACCTCTGTTTGGCTCAAGCAAAGTACCATTTTTTTTTTTTGGGAGAAAGAAGCAAGGTACCATTTGAAAGCTTATGATGTTTACTTTCAAAAAATGTAAACTTTATGACTCAAATTTTCAAATTGTGCAAGCTTGATGTTTCTAAAAGTAGGGTAACACAAATTTTATTTGGAAAAATCCCTCTTTGATATTATGATTTTTTTTTTTTAAATCAATTTGAAGAAAATTTTAACAATTCAAGCTTACCAAATTGAAATTTATCACAAGTCCGTCCCACAAATCCTTTTTTGGGTCAGACCAAGGTCATTTAATCACAATGACAAAGTGTTTGAGATTAAATTACAATCAAGCTTTATCACACTTTGTCTTAAAAATGACAAAGTGTTGGACATTTTTTTCACTGTTTTTACAATATCTTTATTGTTTTAAATCCGATCTAGGCCCGTGAGCTATCATTCTAAAGAGGAATTCAATTGTAATATGAGCTCAAATTCATCCCGATCAAGCGATCATATTTTTGGTCAAACTCAGGCTGAATACGGTCAAACTTTGAAAAATGTTTGGAAATGTTAATTTTGATACAAAATGATGAAATTTGGAAATTGGGTGAATTTTTGACTTTGACCATGAGTCAACTTGGTTAGAGTTTGCTTGACATGGGCATTTTGGTCATTTGGGCCCTATAAATCACCTCCCTACAATAGCCCCCTTGATCTCGTGACCATTTACTTCATGGGATAAGATTGTGGCAAGAATCCTAAGGGTCATTTCAAAATCTCCCATCTGACATCTATTGTAGGGAGGTGGTTTATAGGGACCAAATGACATTAGTCTATGGGCTAAAATGAGCCCAATGCATGCTTATTTAAGAACAGACCTCCCTAAAAGATCCATACCTTATACCACGAACCAAATGGTACATCATCATGGATCCAAGGATAAGTTCATCAAGGACCCTATCCGAAGTCAAGATCATTGCAGAGCTGGTAAAACCAAAACACTTGCCAAGCTTCTAAGGAAGAATTTTGGAACTTACAAGATTATTTGAGGACACCTGCTTAAGCTTCTTGATAAATCTACAGTCACTTACCTGGCACAATCGCATTTAATGAGGGATAACTGATCAGAACAAAGAAAGAAACTCCAAAAGTCTCCATTCATCATGACATTGAGGAAAGAGGAGCCTGATTCAGAAAGCTACCCAACTGTACAGGGACATCTCATGCTGGAGAAGAAAACAGGGCAAGTATAAGTGAGGATAAGAGCAAAGAAGAGAGGGGATACGAGAGAAGAAAGAAAGAATAGAGAGAATAGGAGAGGAGATTAGTTCTTGAGAAAAAGCTTGTACTATTGTTCCAAAAATCTTATGAATACACCTTTTTACATGGTCTTTAAGTATAATTACGTGGTTCTTATTCAAATCTACCATTGTGGATTATTATCAACCCATAACATAAATTAATTGTGATCCTAAGCTTGTTTTCCAAGTTGAGCCACGCATAGTTGGTTTGGTGAAGGGTTATATAAAAAATAAATAAATAAACATTTCTTAATTCATAGTTCAATACATCGAAAATTAAATTCTCTTATATGATTCTATGAATACTTTGGAAAATAAATTATATATTATATTTCATTACAAAATAATCAAATATTCTCACGCATCGCACAATATTGCAACTAGTTGTATTAAAAGAGTTAGTCTCACACTAAAAAGAAAAGAAGCAAGAAGGTCCACTCCTTATAAAAAGAGTAGTTGCATAGCTTTGTTGTTTATGTATGAGAATTAGAAGAAAAGTTATCTCGTGAAAGAGTTAAAGACTAAACTTTTTCAAGTGTTAGTGTGAGGGCACCTCTGAGTGTATTAGGTTTGGAGTTAGTTTCTATTTTTTTAAAAAAAATTGTGAGAGTTGAAGTGTGGCTGTAATTCCTTTTATTGATAGGGTGTTGTGCATGAGTGTAGGCTTTTAGAGTTAACTAAAACCACATTAATTTTATTTTTTGTAGTGCTTTCGATTTTATTATTTAGCGTGTATTTCACGAAAGTACTAAACTATGTTTGCAAACGTAGAACTCTCTATCTCTCCCCAGCTATCATTGTCCATATCCAAAAGCACATTGAAAATCTTCTTCTACACCTCACATTCCTTCTTTCACTCCACTTCACTAAATGCCCTTCTCAAATAAGGAAAATATTTATCATTAAGAAGATCTAAGTTGTTTGAAAAGCAAGAGAATTTGGCCAACTCATTGTTGTGCACAGCTGTACATGCTCTCTCCCTCTTCAACATTGTCAAGTTTTCCCTTTTAATCCAAATGGCACATGAAAAGACTTATAGTGTGTTTGGCATTGACTTAAAAAGTCAACTTATTTTTGTTACTAATCATGAGTCCTATTACACTTTTTGATACTATTCATGAGTCTCATTATATTATTTCAACTACCTTTTAGTTTTATTTACAGTACTTTTAACAAGAAGTTTTTAGTTCAACTAAATAAAATGTTCTCAATCAAACAAGTAATATTGGTTTACTATTCTATTGTTGCTGGAATTATGGTTTTGTTATTGTTTAGCTCAGATTAATTATTGGCCTTGTATTGTTGAATTATTTTATATGCGATCATTGTTGAGACTAATTTGTTATTATCATGTACTATTGTTTTACAAGTGGATTTCGCTTTTCTTTTTTTTTCTTCTCACAACTAGACTCTAATTATTCTAACACCTGACTTATCATTGGACATGGATTAAAAGTCTACCATCACACGTGTCTTGTTTCTCGGATTTTCAGCATGGCTTATGTTGGGTCGGTGCACTAGTAGTCATTGTCTTTGGGCTAATGTCTAGTTCCAAGCTTGACCCCCAAAAATAAAGTTGGGTCTATCAAGGCTGTCCCTCCATACTCTATTGACTGACACGTGGCCATGCACAAAGAAGGCCCAACACCATACAAGAAAAGAAAGCCCTCGAGAATTAAACATACTATTATACGCAACAACTTTTAGGGTCAGTTTAGATATAATTTATTGTTGTTAAAAGTTGCTAAAATTGATTGTTACTAAAAATACTGTAACAAAATAATTTTTAACTAAAAATACTGTAACAAAATAATTTTTAAACATGTAAATAATACACTCATTTTTAATATTTTTTAATGAATAAACAGTTTATACACAGTAATTTTTTCCACAAAGTCAACAAAAGCTGGCAAAAAAAGAAAACAAAAGCTGGCAAAAAAAGAAAACACAGGCACAAACGCAACGCAACTAACCACGCTATCCAAACCCTCACTTACTCGTCTTGCTGCAAAGCTACATGGGTATCAGGTATGGCATGTAAGCTTGGTCATCCTGGTGTTCGGAGTTGATCGTTGAACAGACTTGAAACTTAAAAGTAATCGAGGAAATACGGATTGACTGTGTAGTGTAAAAATGAGCAGAAGACTGGGAACCAAAAAAAAAGGCCGAAAAAGAATTCAGGATTTTTTGTTGAGAAAATTTATCCGCCAATGGACCTCACAAGATATATATATATATACATATACATACATATACCCACACACAGCCATGTTTACTAACAAATAAGGGTTCTTGTTATAGACTCTTTTAATCAAAATTGTGACTATCTTTAAGAACTAACAGTTTCTGATTTTTCTCAAAAAAAAAAAAAAAAAAAACAGTTTCTGATAGGCTAAATTGCACACCCAATTCCTAATTCCATAACCCAAATATTTCAGAGACTGCCTCTCTTTTTTATGAATAACTTAAATCTTACACTCTTGGCCCTATTTCGTTGGGTATAAAACGAATATATATATATATATAATTGATAAAAATACCAAAGTTGTGACCTATATCTCGACTAATTGATGTCATTTTTCCTAATTTGCTAGTTTCTATATGTCCTAGCACTTCAATTTCACAATCAGTAACTTGATATTGCCCAATATTTTTTTTCCCCCTTTTCTGCTTTACATTTTCTCATTACGAACCATAAACTCAGGTTCTCCACAGCCCAAGTGTACTACTAGGTATTCATTCTACCAACAAAACATTCACACATACATAACTAGCTTCTCTTCGCAAAGCAATAAGCAATTTACAAACTAAAACAACACTTTAATTCAAAACAGTAACCAAAATAACAAGAGGAAAATTGAAGAACACAATAGTTAAGAAAAAGCTATCCGATATCATTTCTACCATAGACATAATTTGGATCGAGAAGATCCATGTTGCTCACATACAGAACAGATTCAAATACCACATATTCAAAAACCAAAAGAAGAAGCATTCATTCATCTACGAAACCCTAACCCTAACCCTAGCCACATAAACACATTCAAATTCCCTTAAATCACCAGCAACTACCACACTTCAAGAGCTAGTAAACTTGGTCACCGCCTTGGTCCCCTCAGACACGGCGTGCTTAGCGAGCTCACCAGGCAAGACCAAGCGAACCGCGGTCTGGATCTCCCGAGAAGTAATGGTTGGCTTCTTGTTGTAGCGAGCCAATCGGGAAGCCTCCTGAGCGAGCTTCTCGAAGATATCGTTGATGAAGCTGTTCATGATCCCCATCGCCTTGCTGGAGATACCGATGTCTGGGTGAACTTGCTTCAAGACCTTGAAGATGTAGATCTTGTAAGTCTCCACGCTCTTCTTCACGCGCTTCTTCTTCTTGTCTCCGGCGCCGGCCCCGCCTTCCTTGGGAAGCTTCTTCCCTGCCTTCGGCTTCTTCTCCGCCGGAGCCTTCTCGGCGACGGTTGATTTCTTCTCCTCGGCCGGCTTCTTCTCGGCGGGCTTTTTCTCAGCTTTGGGAGCCATTGGGAATTTCTCGGAAAGTGAAAAGGGTAAAGAGGAAAAGAGAATAAAAGGACTATTGTTTGAGTACTGAAGAAGCTGTGAGAGATATTTTTTTGTGTGGGTGGGAATGAAGGTTGTGAAGGGTTTATATAGAAAAGAGAGTTTGATTTCTATTGGACAAAAGGATCTTCACGCGGATCGGTGACGTGGAATGTGTTTTGCGCCGATAGATTGTTTGAGAATTGACGGATGTGGCGCGTTGTAGAATGCGGAGTTCGGGGTAGTGACGTGGTTTTTGGTGTGGATCGATGACTTGGATGATTTTCTGAACGTTGGATGGAGGACTTGAGAATTGACGGCTGAGATGATTATTTTAATTTCGTGACTTGTTTGGGTCGCGCGGGCACATCTTTGGTTTTTGGAATTTGGAGTTTGGGTTTTGGACTAGCGCGGCAACCTTTGAAAATTAGCAAGCGCCTTTTTTTTTCTTAATTTTCCAGTTTCCACCGATAAGCAAAATTAGCTTTAAGAACTTTGAACTTTGAAATTATCCGAGAGGCATTTTTGGAAAATAAAAAGTGAGAGCAACATTTGGCCACTGATACAATATAAATTTTAATGAATTCCAATTAATTTCACTATTGGACTGAAAAAAATCATTTACTGTTCAATGAAAATTTAGCACAAAAAATAAAAATAAACAACCTATAATTGAATATTATTTATATTGAAAAAAAAAAGACTATTATGTCTTGATTTAATAATGAAAAATAATTATCAAAAAGTGGACATTATATTCTATCTATGAAAAAGAAAAAATACATTTATGTTCTATCTATCTAAAAGATAAAATAAATTTAGGTGAAATTGAACCAACAAAATTTGATAAATTCATTGCTCAATTCATGAAAATATAACTTTTATTTAGATAGTTACAATATGCAGCTCTTGAGCTCCAACCTTTTTTCTCCTAAACTCCAAGCATTTTATGCATAAGAATGTATCAATTAAGTTACAAGGTTTTTAGTAGTAAAAATTGAACTTAAACATTAAATGTTTTCTTCCATTATATCGTTTAACCCTTTCCTTTTTCTTTTTTTCCTTTTTGACATATTACAAAATAGACCTAGGGCCTAAATCTGCAAATAAGCGAGGTCATACCACTAAGATTGTAGATCTTGGATCTCTTTATAGATGAAAGAGTCATTTTTTCTGACTAATTATATATCAACATGCTAAGCGCAACTCACTAATGAATTGTATCTAATTGCATAACTTGTGCTACAAATAGGATGTGCAACCAACCTGTCTATTTGGCAAAACAGACCCGATTTAACCCAACATGTCAGGTTAGGTCATTTTTCAAGGGTTAGTAGATTGTGTTGGATTGTTAAAACTTTTTCTTATGTTGGGTTGGGTATGGGTCAACAAATTCATAAATCCGCCTAACCCAACCCAATCCACATATATTTAATATATTTAAAAAATATATTATATAACTTTATTATTTACTCTTTGTTGAGGGTCATTTTTGTAAAACAAGAATGAGGCACAACTCAACAACGCAGGCAGCAAATATAAGTGGCAAGTATAGAATAAAACCATTAAACCCAAGCAGCAGGAATAATGGGTCACAGGTCCATAAAATAAATAGATAAGCCTTGAGGAAGCAAGTGGGCTCGAAAGGCCCAGAAAGAGAAAATAACAAACTCATGGGCAGTGTATAACATGAAAAAGTAAGAATGAGCCGCGGCAGGCTCAAAGTAATGTAAGCAAACAGAGTAGGGGATTGTTGGCAGGCCCACAAACCCCAAGTATGAGTATGAAGTAATTGGGCCGGGAAAACCCAACGAAGTAAGTAAAAGCCCATGTGAACACATGGTTAGGAAAATGGCCGAGGAAGCCCAAAACAAGTAAACGGGCTGAGGATGCCCAAAACAAGTAAATGGGCTGAGGATGCCCAAGGGGACACAGGAGCCCCTAAGTAAGAAAGCCCATGGTCATGCAAAACCATTTAGGGAAGAGAGTAAACGACAAGTCTAATAGAGGACCAATAGGACCAAGTCATTACAGCAGGAATGATAGAATAGTATGGTAGGAAATGATGGCAATCAAGAAAGGGGCTAAGAGAAATGTAAAACCCAACATCAAATGAAGCCCAGCCTCTAAAGGGAATAGTGAATTATAAAACGACCCACATAAAAGGACGAATAAGCATTGTAGACTATGCAAACAAAGCTCCAGATCGCGGTAAATGCATGAGCAGCAGGCAGATTTTGGACATACATGACAGGGAAGTACGCACAAGACCCAAGCACCACCAGCCTGTATCCAGCCAATATGGGACGTGGTGGGGTCATGGGTCAGAGGTAAGAGGTAAGGGGGGGTGTGGTTTGGTGGTGGGGAGAGGGAAAAAGACCTATTATGTGGTTCCAGCCCAAACCCTTTTAGGAGGTACGTCCTACTGGAATGACAGACCACCCAAAAGAGGCAAGATTGAGGGGGAAACCGTTGGGTGCATGCTATGGGAGAGAGAGAAAAAGCATTTACGCTGTGGCAAGAAAGGGTGCCACGGCGGACTAACAAACGACACAAACCTGCCTTTGTCTGGCGAGGGTAAGTGGTACATAGATGAACTCCTTGGTGGTCGGCAAGTATGTCCAGACCAGACAAAGGCAGTTAAGGGGTAAAGTGGTAAAATCCGGTCACGGCAGGCCCTATAAAAGGACCCTTGCCGCGCCCTGTAGAAAGGATCGAAAAACAGAGGTATTACGAAGTGAAAAGAAAACAAAAGGAAAACAAAGGAAAGAAAAAAAGATAAGAGAGAAAACAGAAAGCAAAAAGAAAGAGAATATAATGGGCATGCACCAGTAGGTCGGTTCCCTTCTCTCCCCCTCGAAATCCCACTCTCTTGGAGACAATTAAATAATAGAGATTTCTTTGGGCACTAATCATTTAAGTCTGGTTCCCTCAAAATCATTAATCCCCACGGTAGGATCTTTTCCTGGGAGATTAGTTTCATTAAGAGGAGGCATTCTTCCTCTTTGGTCTTTGCCTCTACGAACCCAAACTTGACTTGATATTATTTCCTCGATTAATTCATATTGTCACTTAATTCTTCACTTCTTTTGCAAAAGTTATTGTTATTACTGTGATGGTCATAGATAGGAATTACTTGGTTATTTTTCCTTAAGAAAAAGTCACTATATTTTTTGTTCTTCTGCTATTGTTTTATCTGTCCCCCTTCTCTCCCCCTCGAAATCCCACTCTCTTGGAGACAATTAAATAATAGAGATTTCTTTGGGCACTAATCATTTAAGTCTAGTTCCCTCAAAGTCATTAATCCCCACGGTAGGATCTTTTCCTGGGAGATTAGTTTCATTAAGAGGAGGCATTCTTCCTCTTTGGTCTTTGCCTCTACGAACCCAAACTTGACTTGATATTATTTCCTCGATTAATTCATATTGTCACTTAATTCTTCACTTCTTTTGCAAAAGCTATTGTTATTACTGTGATGGTCATAGATAGGAATTACTTGGTTATTTTTCCTTAAGAAAAAGTCACTATATTTTTTGTTCTTCTGCTATTGTTTTATCTGTCTGCTGTAAATCATTTGAAACAGCTCTACCTACCGTAAGTACACTCCTGGCAGACGAGGCCTAGTTTACGCACAAGCCGGCCCAAAGTGAGTTACAGTTGAGCTGGTCTCAACTCTCCTACTCATAATACTCGGGCCCATCACCGCAGGAGGCAGCCCAGTGCAACGCACAACACAGAAAAAGGCCCCTACACTCTTTTATTTATCAATTGAGTTGGATAGAACTATATAATATCATACAACTAGGAATAATAAAACTAGTTCATGTTTATTTGTTTCTTAACTGAATTGAGATAAAATTATTTGATATCTTGCTAACTAAAATGCAATGTCATTTGGTTTAATTATTTGTGTAGGTTTGATGCACTACCAACAGATTTATAAGATTATAAATCTATTGTTATTTGTGTTAGTTTGAACTTTGAAGCACAAATAAGATAGTTTGCGTTAGTTTGGTGCTATGCTTAGGTTTATTAGGTTATAAATTTGCTCTTATTTATGTTAATGTTGTTCTGATGCTTGTTGATGCCCATTTTTGATAAAATGGACACAAAGATCCAACCGTTAAAAAAAAGCCTAAATCAAGTGAAGAAAGAGAAAGGGAAGATTAGGGAATAAAAGCAAAACAATGGGGTAATGCCCCTAAGGCCCAAAGAGAATAAATACCCATAAAGAACAAGGAACGGAACACATTGGCCCATAGACAATGTGGAAGAGCCAATCATGGTGGGATGACCCTCTTCAAGAGGAAAGAAAGTGGGCTTTGAATGGGCCCAAGGAATAAGGGAAGGGAAAAAGGCCCGATGGGCTATCCCAGCAAGAATTAGCAATGAAAACAATGAAGGAAATACTTTCAAGGGCCCACAGGCCCAACAAGCTCACGTTGTTTTCCATAAGAGCAAACACGAGTAGAAGGCCTCAACCTCAAAAAAGAATTTAAAAAAAAAAAAAAAAAAAGACAAAATCAAATAGTCGTGGCAGAAATCGTGTGGGAAGGAAAGAAAACAAAACATGAAGCAATATGACAAAAACGCTATGGCCCGAGCACCACCAACCTGTACCCAATCAATGGAAGAGGGGTGGGCCCACGATTAAGAGAATTACAAAGGGTGTAGTTTAGTGGAGGGGGAAAAAAGGTCTATTTCCAATATCTTGCTAGGACCTCTTTTAGGATGCTCCGATGGGAAAGCATTTTTGCCCAAAATAGGTAGTAAACTGGCTAGGACCACTTGGTGTATACTAGAGAGATTGGTAAAGAGAGACCCAAGGTTTTACCCTTCAAAGGAGAGAGAGGTACTATGCAAAACGAAAATGGATAAGAATTTGTTGTGGGATGGGTAGTGGAAGAAAGAGAAAACGCTGAGCATGCCCAAATGTAGTGGAGGTTAAGCCGGCCAGAAAGGTAGTGGCCACCTCTGAGGGGTGTTTGCAATAGACAAAAATGGTTAGTGAGCAACAAAGGTAAAAAAGAGAAATCACGTGAGCTTGATTTAGTATAAACTAAGGCAATCAACATAGAGAATTGAAAAGGAAAGAAGAGAGAAAAGAGAAAGAGTGAAGTAATACTTGGAAAGATAGAAGAGTGTATATGGCAGAAACAGTATGCATCAATGGTCAATCTTTTCTCTCCCTCACGTAATAAACCCACTCTTTGTAATCCCATCAAAACAAAGAGTAGCTATCTGGACCCATTCTCCAAAATGACTTAACTTAATAATAAGGTTGTCCAAGTTGGGGTTTAGGCTCTCTTTAGTTCACTTTTTGTGGAAACCCTTTATTTATATATTATGATTTTGCTACTTTAGCTATGTCTAACCGCTAACTGTTTAGACTGACCTTTCTGACATATCATATATATATATATATATATATTACTTGTGGTATTTTTGGGGTTTTTGTCTTATGTACAGACTGGCCCTGAGAAAGGTCTTGCAAAGATATTGGGCCAGGCCTAATTCTCCTACCTATAGCAGAAAGCGTTAGCCCAAAGGCATAAAAGGCCCCTACAATGCTCAATTAAAAAAAAAATGTCCAACTTGATCCAGGTGGTTGGATTGGACTTTTGTGATAGGTTGGGTTAAGTTGAATTGGATTTTTTTTCAACTCGACCATGGTGGGTTGGATTGAAGAAATCCTTAAACCGACTCAACTTGACTCATGCACACTCCTATCTACAAACATGAAATTCCTAAGGGGTATTCAACCCAAATCTACCATAGACAATCCTAAAAGGCCAAAATAGTAAGTAGATTAGATCCTCCGGCTTAAAAATCGATGTAAACTATTATGAACTAAGGGAGAACACAAAAAATAATTATTGTGTATTAGGTGTACCAGTCAACTGTTTATAGTTTATTCAGGTTCACAATCCAATTTAGTCTGTTTGCCATCATATTGTTATTGTAACTTTTTAAACTTGTTTGCTTATATTATATACAATTTTTTATATTTTAATTATCTTTCAACAAATAAGCAATCGACAATCAACAAAAGGCTACATGCAAAAGGACACTTGTGCAAACAAGAGAACTACCAAAATGAAGCTTCCCTTAATAGTAAATGTTGTATGTCTCAAAATTGTTGTTTTCTAATATCCTATCACACTGAAATAATCAATTCAAGCTGCTCTCTATTTTAATAATCATGGTGATGTACCATATGTTACGTTTAAACTGACATTACACGTTAAGATTACATATTTTACAAGGAAACTAATGATTAGTTCAATTCCAACTACATTTAAGTCATATGCAAGTTAGTTTGATTGGATGATTTTAGTTAATTAATATTCATCTAATCAATTGACGTTTCCACATCAACAACCCATGTGGTGCTCGAACTGTCTGTTTGTTTGCTTCTTGTGTGGAGAATGACTCGATATGTTTATTAGTGTATAGTGTTGACTATAATTGAGAGGAAATCCTTCGGTAATAAATATGACATGAATTTACTACCGGGATTTGTAGCCTAGTGGTACCTGGTTTTGTTATAACCGTTAGCTCGGGGTTCTATCCCCCGCAATTACCAAGCAAAAAAAAAAAAAATGACATGAATTTGACACCAATTCACGGCAAAATGTTGTCCACAATTTATAGGGAAACAAATGTTCAATTCCATAAATTAATAAGATACTATTTTCCTTTAATATACCTTGTGTCAATTGAAATGCCAACTCACATGTATTTTTAATTAGTATATTATATATTTAATAATCATATAATGTTTAGATGATTTACTGAACCTCTTCTATAATTAAAAAAAAAAGAAGAAGATGATTTAATGAACAATGTAATAATCATATTTATGTATAATGGATTTATTTTAGAGCCTTTTCTTCCCATAATGCTATTTGGGAAATATGCCTCGTTTAGTAACTGTTGTTTAAACACTACAATACATATTTTTACGCACTTTTTCACCTACAATTATTTCCACAAAATTTAAACAACGTTACTAAAAATCTTTTACTACACGGGCTCAAAAATAAAACTTAGCTCTGTTACGAGCAAAGAATTCCAAGCTCTGCTATCCCCATCTCCAATTATTTCAGATTTATTAGTAGACATCGTAGGTCCTAAACTTAGCCATCTGTTAACACGGGGAGCAAACTTAACAAACCCGTAACAGAATTGCTCTCATCATTTGTTTCCAAGATAAACTGTAAGATAAGAGAAAATCTTTGAAACCTACAAAATCAGGAATTCAATGGTTATAATTAATTCAAAATTTTAATTTCACCAGGCAACCATTCTAATAAATGAACCAAATGAAAATCTTATACATGGTCAAATCTGTGCGAGCAGAGAAAAAGCAATTTAACAGTTTCCTCCAGGTTAACTTCAGGCATATCTGCCGCAAAAGCACTCATCCTTCGTGCTTTAAGAAAGCTAGAAGCAAGGAAATGCAGTAGGAGTCATGAAGGTGGAAGAAAACTGAAATTCAGATAACATATGGTATAGTGATTTAAATAAATGGTATGGCAATTCCTGCATAATATGTTGGCTGTAAGGACAAGTAAAGCATCTAAGATTCTAAATTTGAACTTCTAGTGCTATGCTGATAATTGGGTACATTTTCCAACTTTCAGATCTCCATCAGAGACAAAAAAAGAAGCTGTACCTACGTCTGTTTGTAAAGACTGAATGGCGAAAAGAAAAAAAGAAAAAAAGCCTGTTCTTTATATCTTCAGGCTTCTTTTGCCCACATACAAGCTCCTATGACCTGCAGGGTATGAAAGATGACAAGTGATTAGGAAAAGGAGTATTACATTATTTAAAACAGAGGTTCATAACAATTACATACAGAGTAACAAGGGCAATAAATAAACAATGCAACACAAACACCCAAGTTGCACAGTAGTCAGTACAGATAGAAGTTAGGTGGCCAACTGGCCATTCATGGCACAACTATCTGTATTGAAAAGCCTGTTTTAGGAGTTCATGTGCGGTCAGATTATGCCAATCCAGACGAGAAGGTTCCACAAAATGGTTATAAAACATGTTGACCACATGGTTCTTGAATTCAGAAGTGGCATTTCTTGCATGGAAGTCAAAAAATCCCACAAGTGAAACAAAACAAATTTTGGGATGTCACCATCTTGCTTTTTCCAAAAACATGGTGCATCACCATTATTGTACCCTTTAGATTTTTCAAGTTACCAAGTCAGTACTAAACCATTCAGGCAGAGTTGAATTTATAAAGCAAGTTTTCTATGGCCCAAATTGGCAATGGAAAGAGAAACTACACTTTTGAGCAGACAAGCACTTAATTTGAACACACTTAGTATTAAAATTTACCCTCATATAACAAGCAATGTTATAAACATATATTAACTCATAATAAATATTATTTCTGATGATTATGATTGAAGGTGTAGAGGAAATCAAAGAAAAGTGCACTGAATCAGATAATTATGATGACATCCAGTGCTGAAAACGTTTTCAGTTCCACAAATGTAATCCTTCAACTGCTTGTGTGTAAAACTCTTGTTTACACCAAAAGAGAGTTCCAACAGCAGCTAGCATGGCTCTGGTTGCCTTAATGCACCATTCAAATAAAAAAAACATATAATGTCAAGCATGTTAAAAAAAACACCACCACCAGGAGATCATTTGATCATTCTTTGTTTTTTTTGTTTTTTTTTTTGGTTTATAAATAGATCATTTGATCAAATTAATAATTTAAATATATTAAATATGAACCTTAAGCATCATTCATTTCTGCAATGCGGAGAATTATTATTGATACAGAAATGTCTACAAATGTGTTGCAGATAAGCTGGACATCATAGGTACAAAATTCAAAGTCATTAATTTTTGCTAATTAAATACCAAATGCTATAAGATGGCTATAAGACTATCCATGACTAAAAGTAGGTCACAAGTGCATAAGTAACTGTAGGAAAGTATAAATCATTTTCCATATTATTAAGAGTAAATCAATATAATTGATGGATCAATTCCCATGATTTTCACTCCTAGCACTCAATCTTTGGATTCATAATATCAGGAGATCCCTCTTAAAGAGACCTTTCCGGCTTTGTTTCAGATTGCCCAGAATAAAGATGTTTTTGTTGCTGATCTTATGAGTTGGAATAATGGGGAAATGGTGTGGACTGTTATCTTTACAAGGTCTTTTCATGATTGGGAGTTAGGGAGCTTACAGGTCTTTTTTCATTATCTATATTCCCACAGTTTTGATTGGCATATAGAAGATAGGATGTGTTGGGTTCCTGAAAAAAGTGGCCTTTTTGCTGTTAAGTCCTATTATAGAATTCTCATAGGTGGTGGAGTTTATTCCTTACCTTGGAAAATATTTGGAAGGTGAAAGTTCCTAATAGGGTGGCTTTCTTTACTTAGGCAGCAGCTAAAAGGGAAGATTCTTATTCTTGATAATTTGAAAACGAGGAATATGTATGTTGTCAATTGGTGTTGTATGTGCGAGAATAGTGAAGATCTGTTACATGACATTTTTTTTTTGGGTTGATAAATTGGATTACGTGACAATTGGTTGTGGTGGATGGGGCTAGTTGCTTGTAGGTTTTACTGGTTAGAGGTGAGTCCAAAGGGCTCTTCTTTAGAAAGGTTCCCTAAGTTATCAAAAAAAAAATATAGTGAGGAATTTGTGGACCCTTTGCCTATTCATTGCACCCATGCATCTCATTTATGGTCCTTTGTTTTATATTTGTTTGGTGTTTCTTGGGTGAAGCTGAGACAAGTGGTGGACTTGATGGTGTATTGGAAAGGGGGTTCTAGGCATTGTCAAGCTGCGGAGATTTGGGGGACCATTCCATTATGTCTTGTGGGGACTATTTAGAGAGAGCAAATCCTCCGCATTTTTGAGGGGGAGGAACATTCCATCCTGGACTTGCAACGGTTTTTCTTGGGTTCTTTGTATGAGTGGTTGACTGTGAGGAGTGGTTTTTCTGTTCCCTCACTTGTTGAGTTTTTAGATTTGTGTCATTTTGGCGATTCTCCTAGGCTGTATGTGAGGAGTGGCTAGCTTGTATTTTTTTTCTCCTCTAATAAAATTCATATTACCAATAAAAAAATATCATACTTTCAAACCTTAACAAGAGCTTAAAGAAAACATTAGCTAAGGATAAACTAAAAATAAAAATTAAGCCCAAATGTTTTGTTCATGAGCAAGAAGGCCAATTGCCTCACCATCAAACAAGAAAGAATACAAACTCAAGTTGGTGCTGCTGCAAAAACAAGCCAAAACATAATGCAGGCAGTAAGAAATGACAGAATCCTTATATTAAATAAAGGACTGGAGGAATGTTTTTATTCCAACCCCAGGTAATTGGGATAAAGCTTTGTTGAGCATGTGTAATAGGACCCTGTAGTAATATTTTGGAATACAGGAGAAGGAGAATTTGTGAAGTCAAACCCCAAGATGAACAATGAACAAAAACATTCAAACAATCATAAAAATAGTGATAATTGACAACCTACTCAAATAGCTGTAAGAATTGTCTATATTTAAGAATTAAGAGTGAAAATCACCTCATTTGCTTATTAATTATTCTTAAAAATGATAAGGAGTAGCCTTTGTGATCATCACAAGGTGAATGCACAAAAAAAAAAAACAAAAAAATGTAATTGGGATAAAGCTTTGTTGAGCATGTGTAATAGGACCCTGTAGTAATATTTTGGAATACAGGAGAAGGAGAATTTGTGAAGTCAAACCCCAAGATGAACAATGAACAAAAACATTCAAACAATCATAAAAATAGTGATAATTGACAACCTACTCAAATAGCTGTAAGAATTGTCTATATTTAAGAATTAAGAGTGAAAATCACCTCATTTGCTTATTAATTATTCTTAAAAATGATAAGGAGTAGCCTTTGTGATCATCACAAGGTGAATGCACAAAAAAAAAAAACAAAAAAACAACACAAAAAACAAACAAACTGAAATAATAGTTTAGTGCATCTCATCTAGTAAGGCACAGATATTGCAAGTGCACTAGTAGAAAAAACTCAAGGTACGTAATGGAAGAAACCGGTCAAATTTATATTGGTTGCAGATATCAATGACACAAGCCAGACCATTTGAAATAACATTTTGGTATATAGCAAAAACAACAAAAGAAATTGAATGGTAATGTCTACTAATAAAATTGCTTCTGTTAATACCACATGTATCAGATTGTAGTTTCCAATAACCCAAGAGAAAGCATGAAAATCATCTAACCAGCCTTTCCAGAGTATCTAAATTTAAAGGGAAAGGCTTGCTGCAATGACATTCCCACTTAAACAAAAGATTTCATTGATGGATGCTTCAACATAGGCATAAAAAAATTTAGCAGGAACTACAAAAATGACTAAAATTATATATATATATATATAAAACCCAAGTACGAAATCAAGAACTGTTATCTTTGGGGATAAGGAGACGTTATCTTTTATACATTCAGTAGCTAAATAATCAAAAAATTGTCACTAGAAATAAATTATCAAATGACACAAACGCTCATGGAATCAAGCTCTTATAGTAATTACATGGATCAATAGTTTTACTAAAAGTGATTGTAATTTTGGCCATTTAAATTTCCTTGGCTGGAGATATATTGAAAATTATAAACCTCTAACTAACAGATTAAACAGAGAGCAACCTAAAGGTATGATTAAACCTGCAACCCACAAATACAAATGAAGTCCCATAATCAGGTAATAACAACCAATCACTAAACATAAAGATTATCAAAAAAATATTTGCAAAAACCAATAATCATGCAACAACCAAAAAAATCATAACCCCAACCCTTAAAGAACTGCAATATGCAATATCTATGAACATATACAAACAAAGCAAGAAAAAAAAAATGAATAAACCGAAGTTACCAAAAACCAGTAATACACTGCTACATAAATAAATTTGGTTTGTTCTATGGTGCCTCTAGGGTATGGCACCCACCATGATCAAAACCGTTTATTTCAAATGTTGTAATCTTAGCTTTTGTTTATATCCGTTAAAGAATAGAGGATATCAAAATAATTGAGAATACAGTGTTATAATCATAATGGCTACCATCAGTTCCTAAGTTCCTATAAATTCAAGCAAACCCCAACAATGAACTCCCTAAATTAGACCTCAAAATCACCAACTCATATATTTTAGGGTAAATTATGCTCTTGGTCCATAAAATTTTAGGTAAGTTTGATTTTGTCTTCAAATTTAAAAAAGTTTCGATTTTAGTGCCTTAAATATGTGGTCGGTTCAATTTGGTAGCTCCTGCCCCATCTAAGGCTTTGTTTGTTTCGTGTAAAATGTTTTCCGGAAAATACATATTTTCCGGAAATGTTATTTTCCGAAAAAGAAAAATATTTTTAAGCGTTTGGTTGAATTATGAAAATTGTTGTGGAAAATATTTTCATGTGTTTGGATGTATTCTAAAAATGCTATTTTCCGGAAAATTTTTCACATTTTCTCAACAACACAACAAATTCCGGCAACAAATTCCGGCAACAACGCAACAATAACAACAACAACAACACCAAATTCCGGCAACAACAACACAACAACCACAACAACAATCAGTTCATAAAAAAAAAAACAAAAACAACAATCAAACTTAAAAAAAAAAAAAAAAAAAAAAAAACGGAGAGATCGAGGAAGACGACGATCGACGGCACGGCGCGGCGCGGCGCGGTGCGACTCGCCGGTGCGAAGAGCGCTGGGATCGACGATCGACGGCGATGGCGCGGCGCGATGGAAGGTGCGACTAGATCGAAGGCGCGATGGAAGGTGCGACTGGATCGAAGGCGCGATCGAAGGTGCGACTGGATCGAAGGCGCGATCGTGGGTTCGTGGTCGTCGGTGATGGTCTCTTGGCTTGGATCGGCGGTTCGTGGCCGCCGGCGATGAGCGCTGGGCTTGGATCGACGATGGCGCTGGGCTCTCTCTTTCTTTCTCCCTCTCCCTCTTCGTGCTCTCTGTTTCTTTCTCCCTCTCCCTCTTCGTGCTCTCCGTTTTTTTGTTTTCCGGAAAATATGATTTGAAGTGAAAATAGGAACGGAATCCATTTTCACCTTTGACCGACAGTCAACAGAAATTAATTTCCGGAAAATCGATTTTTCAGTGCAACCAAACACCCGTAAATTCAGAAAAGCATTTTCGAAAATGCTTTTCACCCAAAACAAACACAGCCTAAATTGTCCCCTTTTTAAAATTCAATGACCTAAACTGAACTTTTCAAATTTTAAGGACCAATATCAAACCTACACCAAAATTTCAGTAATGAAAAGTACAATTTAGTCAACATTAAGAACACAATGTACCCAACACACACACTCAAACCAATGCATACCCAAAAAAATTGAAGGAAAAAGAAAAAAAGTTACCTGCGAGAATTGGAACCCATGTTCCTAGAAAAGAGATGACCATCATTCAAACTCAAGCTAGAAATCAAGTCTGCTAACACCAAATTCCTTTCCTCATTGCTTTCATCTTCTTCATCGCTCTCGTCACCAAACACCTCCCTCGTCATCATCATTCTCTCGAAGTAATTCCCATACACGTACTCTTGCGTGTACCCATTTTCATCGTCGTAAAACACCACGTGCCCGTGCCACTCCCAGACTCTGCAATCGGAGTCAGACTCCTCGTGAAACGAAACGCACACGTAGTGTTCCCCAATGGGTACGGACTGACCCGAGTTGGGCTTCAGCGAGTCGAGCTTCCCAGTTGTGATTGCCTTGATAATCTCCCTCTCGATCGTTCTTTCCTCTTTCAGTATCTGAGCTCTGTGGTTGCCATTGGCGGTTTCTTGGGGCTGGGGTTTTGGGGTTTGAGAGGGGAAGAGATTGGTGTGGAGGCGTAGTGGATTCAGAGACTGAAGAAAGATAGCATCGAGGTTGCTGGTGGGATTGTATGAATTCATTATTGTTTGATTTGAGGTTTTGGGACTTTTTTCTTTTGGTTGTTTTGGGAATTGGGAACAGAAAGGATGGTTTTAACGGGGTTTTGTATTAATATTAGAAGAACTCTGTGGTTTTATACCTTTGGTTTAGGGATTGCAACTGGATTGGGGAGGGGGTTTTGGTTCATTGTCATCAAGAAAAGGATTCTCTGATTCTCTCCGTATCAAGTTATATATATATATATATAATTCTTTTCTTTTCTTAAAAGAAAAAAAGAAAAGTAGGGAGTGTAGCCATCCTTCCTAGGCACGACCATACCGGTTGGATCCGGGGCTTGTTAGGCTGCAGGAGACCATGGGGAGCCACAACTTCCTTACTCTACGGGAGACACTAATAAACTTTAAGCTGTTGAGGAAGCCAACCCAAGTGAGACCATATTCAGACTCGAACCTTGGACCTTGCACTCAATACATTTTGTGCATCATCCAAGTTATATATATATATATATATATTTGGTTAATGTATTAAGTTTTATTTATTTATTTTTTTTAGAAAAAAAGTTTTATCTAATTTGTTCATTTCATGATTAATTTATAATTTAAATGACGCGACAAACTATGTTCCTTCGATCTATAAAATAAAATTTGAATAATAAAAAGGCAAAATGAACATAACTTGAAATTGAGAAAATTGAGAAAACCTATGCAAGGTAAGAGTGGGCAAGTTGAGGATACATTGGTTGAATACATTTTGTCATCTCTAATGAGGTGGCTTTCACATTAATGAAACAGAAATGAGAGATAAATGAAAAAGCAGTCATAAGAGTGTTAATAATTTAAAAAAAAAAAAAAAACATATCTATCTATCTATCTATAACATGATTCCCGATTTGGTTTTCAACATTTTGCGTACCCTTACACAAATCATTTATCTCTCTACAATATCCTTATTTTTTAGATAAATAATTTTAAATTAAAAAACACAAATGGGTTAAAAGAGTAAGG
Organism: Quercus suber; assembly: GCF_002906115.3. Taxonomy (NCBI): domain Eukaryota; kingdom Viridiplantae; phylum Streptophyta; class Magnoliopsida; order Fagales; family Fagaceae; genus Quercus; species Quercus suber. Next base: position 37,760 of record NW_027070083.1, read on the forward strand.
GTATATTTGGTAACTGCTTTTTCCCATTATTTTCTGTTTCCAAAAATAATTTTCTATTTTTTAGACTAAAACACTTGTTTGGCAACCCAAAATGAACAGAAAAGAAAACTGTTTTCAAAACTCAATTTATGAAGGAAACAAAAAACATGCAAAATGCTATTTTGAGTTTTTAATTTTCAAAATTTAATGAGAATGCACATTTAATTTAATGAATCTGTCTCATTTAATGAGTTAGCATTAGAGCTCAAATCCTGGTAACAACATATTTTAGTATTTTCTATTTTTTTTCTTCAAAAAACTATATTTTTAATTTCTACTAACCAAACATGTTTTTGATTTCAAAAATACAAGAAAATTGTTTTTTCTTTATATTCCCAAAAACAAGTTTTTGAAAATAGAAAACAAAAACTGTCACCAAACATAGCCTAATTTACTGTTCCTAAGTTTTAAACTTTTTACTTTATCTCCTCCATGTAGCCTAAAACTTAGGGCACTATTACTATCTCATTTTTAAATATTATTCAAAGTTATCTTGCCTTTTTTTTTAAAAAAAAAAATGGTTATTTATATATCACCTTTAAACATTATAACACTAAACCAAAAAAACAAATAAATAAAAAAGGGCATTATTGCATGTGTAAAGCGCGTGTAATAAGTCTAGTATTATATATAAGAGGATTCTCCTATTTGGACTGGACTTTTATATAGTTCAGAAATACAAACTTATCTTTTTTTTTAGAGAAAAAATTATGACAATAGACCACAAAAAAAAAAAAAAAAAAAACCTCATCGCATGCACAAAGTACGTGGGACAAGCAAAACTCATCTCTCCCTCAGTCATTTAATATAGTAGTTTGGGTCTATAAATTTTTTAAAAAAAAAAAAAAAAATCTAATCACGAGGTCATATCATAGGGTTGGTCACACGTGGATTTGGGTCAATATTTCTAGATTGAGATTAAGTGCACTTGATGCAATTGGTATGGATAGTTGAGATTTAAAATTGCAAAAAGCAACTTTAAATCTCAACTATTAAATATAAAAATTGAGTAACAATAAAAAAGTAAAAGTAAAAAAGTAAAAAAAAAAAAAGGCGTAAATGCACTTTTAGTCTCTATATTTTGACTTTTTTCTATTTTTGTCTCTACATTTTATTTTTACCACTTTTAATTCCTAAACCAATTAACGCGTGACATTTAAGTCCTTATCGTCACCCAACTAACAGAAAATGCTGACGTGGTTGATGGCAAAGTAAAATAATAATTAAAAAAATCTATTTTAGCATTAAAAAATTGCCACGTCATAATTTAAATTAAAAAAAAATTAATTTATTAATTTGAACTAAATGAAAAAAAAAAAAAAAAAAAAAAAAAAACCAAGAAAAA
>NW_027070083.1:43811-81801 GCF_002906115.3 Quercus suber
AAAAAAAAAAAATTGAAAAAAAAAAAAAAAAAAACTTCTCCTAAAATCAAAACAGATTAGAGAAAAATCTAGCACAAAACCCAGAAAGAAATCAAAACCAAAATGCAAAAAACATTAAAATCAAGAAATTAAGGCAAACCCATATGAATTTATGGTGAGAGGAGAAGGAACTCGGTCAAATGTTGGCGAACTCAGATGAACGATATCATGCAATGGTGGCCATATCCTATCTTTGCAAGAGAGAGAGAGAGCAATGTCAAAAACCCAAACCATCGCCCACCACTGTCCTCCATGCAAGAGAGGGGGGCTGATTTGTGCAAGAGAGAAGGGCCGATCTTTGCATGACAAAGAGAGCAACGTCAATAACCCAGATGAACGATTCGAATGTATAGATGAGTTTCTGTTAGAGTATTTAAGGATTTATATCGTGGGTTGGAAAATTGAAAATGTTTAAGGCTTTCTTCTGGAATAAGTGCTTTTGTTTAAAAGAAATCTTGATCTGTCTTTTTTTTTTTTTTTTTTTAAATTCCGAGCCAAAACAACGTTGTTTTGGTTTAATTAACGGCAGCTCCTAACTGAGTTTTAACGGAGTCCTGCATTGATAAAAATTGAAAGTTAGAAGACTAAAATGAAAAAAAAAAAAAGTGAAAGTTAGATGGTCAATTTTGCATTTTTGCCCCTTTTTTATTTTTTAATTTTTTTTATGGCTGCAAAATGCATTTTGATTTATAGAAATATATGAAATTCTAGTTGCTAGATACCAAACGGGCCATTATTTTGTATAGTTCAGTTTAGTTTTTTGATCCAGACAATGCTGGGCCCATAATGTATAGACTTTAGGCCCAAGATGGTCCAGAAACCCTAAGGGCATTTTCGGAAAACGACAAAAATATCTACCTCTTTCATTTCAACGCCCCCAAGAACCAAAACCCTAGCTTATTTGTTCTTTAACTCTAACCCCCTCCTTCACTCCCCTCAAGCTAAAAAGCTACAAGCTGCGGCCGCCATCTCTGCACTCAGGTAAACCTCTCTTCACCCAAATCTACAACCTCTCTATCTCACACACATTCTCTTTCCCATGATTATAATCTGTTATATAATTCTCTGTGTTAATTTTTTGGACTTACCGATTTGTTCTTTTTGATGCACTACTGTGTAGTTTTGGACTTATCGAGATGAATGGTGTTTGTCTTTGCAAAAAACTAGATTACCCAGTAAAATATATGATGATATATTTTCTGTTTGATTGGATTTTATAAAATATGGCGTTACTGTAATGTTTATGTAATTATGTAAATGCTTGTATTGTTACGATTGATGCAACAACAAAGATTTAGTCCCAAAATTATGGTATTGGCTATGGATCCTCATTAGACTAATTGGGGTCGTTCGCATTTATGTAATGTTGATATGTATATAAAATACCTTTGCTTTGAGAATATGATTTGATGATGGGTTTGACCTTTTTAAGCAGTTTTGATTCGGGAGAATGGTGAGAGTCAGTGTGTTGAATGATGCTCTCAAGAGCATGTACAATGCCGAGAAGAGGGGAAAGCGACAGGTCATGATCAGGCCATCGTCGAAAGTGATCATCAAGTTTCTTTTGGTTATGCAGAAGCATGGTTTGTTCAATTGCATTTGTTTATCTTATCTTGTCTTTCCATCCTTTTGTAAAATCATAAAGAGTTATTGTTAAATTTGGTTTGAATTGGTTTTGTAGGTTACATTGGTGAGTTCGAGTATGTTGACGATCACAGAGCTGGTAAGATTGTGGTCGAGTTGAATGGAAGGCTGAACAAGTGTGGAGTTATTAGTCCTCGTTTTGATGTTGGTGTTAAGGAGATTGAGGGCTGGACTGCCAGGCTGCTTCCTTCAAGACAGGTTAGTCTCAGGAACTTCATATCTATTGTTCTTTGCATAATTTGTTTTTAATTAGAAGGATATTTATTGGTGGAATTGTTTTCTATCCATGGTTAAGGAGAATTACGTGTTAGAAATTAATAAATAATTTGTGCAGATGGGAGAGATGCAACTGAAACATGGGATCATATCAGTGTTATTCTAGATTATGCGGAATGATTCAATTGTTTCTGATTTTCTTAAAAAATTTGCAATATGTTTGCAAATTCGTGGATCACATGCCATATAATTTGATGTTATATGCCTAAAAGAAGTATATTGAATGCTTCCATGTGATTTGGAATTTCGTAAGAAGTTTGGAGAGTTTTGATGCAGTGATGAGGGCTCGTAAATGTATGAATCCTCTTTTGGTGTGTAAACCAACGTGTGTCTGGACAAGGAAGTGATCCTTGGCAGGTGTTGTGGAGCTCATTTGCATGTGTTGCTGATGGCCTTTATATAACAAATGCATGTTTATAATATTTGTTATCTACCATGTGGATGTGTTCAAGTTCATACGTGATGGGGTTATTATTGTTCCCATTCCCTTTAGGGGCCTTTAGATGTTTGCAAGTGGTTGATGTTTTTGGTGATGATAAATGGTATGACTTTTGCAGTTTGGGTATATTGTCCTGACGACATCTGCGGGCATCATGGATCATGAAGAAGCAAGGAGAAAGAATGTTGGTGGCAAAGTACTTGGGTTCTTCTATTAAGCAGCGTTTTGAGGATCCTTTTAAAATTTTGGATTACCTAATGAGTAGTTCCTTTATTTTCTGGCGAAAAGAAAGAACTTAAAAAGACTTTTTTTCTTCCAATGTTCGCATGAATTCTATTTTTTTAGTTTGCAATGACTTCTATACTTTATTATGGTTTAATGTGATATTGCTGCAAGTTTGATATATTTAATAGCTGAGTGTTCCATCCTTAGTGGTATTATTTGAAATTGTTACTTAAAAGAAAAATGCATTTATGGTTTATTTCACCTGGGATAGTTACTTCCTCTCATTCCAATCTTGTTGATGTCACGGTTTAATAACTTGTACTTTGTTGGGGTTTTAATATCACAATTTGCATTGTGGCACTTGTAGATCTTGAATTAAAAAAGATCATCGATGGGGGAACCTTGGTTTTGCTGTTTCTGGTGTGTCAAGTCTTTAATGTCTCTCATCTTGGTTCCTTGCATAGGAGAGTTGGAAAGTTGGAGCTTTTTATGTGGCACTTGCAGATCTTGAATTAAAAAAGATCATCGATGGGGGAACCTTGGTTTTGCTGTTACTGGTGTGTCAAGTCTTTAATGTCTCTCATCTTGGTTCCTTGCATAGGAGAGTTGGAAAGTTGGAGCTTTTTAGGTGACATTAAAGGATTATTCTTAAGTACTTAAAATTTCTCATTATATCATGCTGATGATTATGTTATAGGGTTGAGAATTTAGCTGTAGGCCCTGACGAAAATTGTTTTGCCCGCTTGAGTGCTAAATAAATGGTCCTGGTTAGCCTTGTGGCTTTTCAATTATGATGGTACAATCTCATTCGCAGTTGTATGGTAGTGCTGGCTGTTGATATTTTATTTTGATCACGCAGCAGGTCCCTTGACTCTCGTTGCTATAACTCTTGGACTCTTGATTAATCCGGGTTTTAAAGTTGACATCAAATAAATGCATGGTGTTTTGCCAACAGTTGCTCCATTTCCTGAGTCTACGCGAGTAATTAGTGGCCGACATAAGTTTGTTTTTAAACTTTTAGCTCATGCAATTTGCTCGAGTGTTTGAAATAACATCATGTGTATGGAGCAACGGTGACACCAAGTTTTATGACCGGGATGGCTTGTAAACACCACCTATGTGTCATCTATGGCGTCAGGTATGGAAAAGTGGTATGTTCCTCGTATTTGATACCCGACAATAAATTTCATGACTCATGCGTCTATGCTTGATTGAAACGAAAGTCTGATTGGAAAAGAAATTCGGTCTGGCTAATTGCTCAGTTTATCAAATGGAACTTATTCTTTGAGTCTGCACTTAAGGCACTCTAGCTTAGTTTGGGTCTTGGTGTTCGTAGTAAGGAGAGAATTTCTGAGAAACTGTTTTAAGTACCTCTTATATTTTTTCCAAGCCTTTTCAACAAATACTTGAAAACATTATAGATTACAGTATTTTCCTTTAAAGTTAAACTTCTTGGTGGGTATATCAAAAAAAAAAAAAAAAATTATCTCTATGTGGGAGAGTTTATTTGAAGCTCTCCCAAAAGAGCAGGAGAGGTTCTATTTCGTGGTTGAAGAGTAGAGATAGGAGAGGATTCTTTTCCATACCCCACACCCACTTATTAATCTTTGCTCAGAGTAGAGCAGCATGAAGGCTGGAGCCATATACCATTCTAGTTGATTGGGATATTTTATAAAGGAGATTTAAGGGTACTATTATAAAAGCAGTAGTAAAGCTTCATATTTGAAGTTTACGAGTCTGCAGCAAACAGAATAGGCTCCAAATATAAAACCATTTTTGTTGCCTAGTCTCTGGGGTTTGCTCATAGGTTTTTTTTTAAAGACAGCCGAGTCAATCATTTTACTAATAAGAATTGCACTGCTACACGACTCTGAGCGACGACACCCTTTTAATTCCCAAATTAAACAAAAAAATATGTTTGAGCTAACCATAGAACATAAAGATTGAAGATAGCATTGCAAAAGAGCCAAATGAAAAAGAAGTAGAAGCATGAGAAAAAAGCCAAATGACAAGGAGGAGAAAACAAGCTCAGGAGCTCTCATAATAGTTTTATTATGCTTTATTCAAGATACAAAGATAAAATAAAGAGAACTTAAAATTCTTTTCCTTCTCACATAAGTAGCTTGACTGACGAAGCTTGATCCAAAATGATCTCATTCTAAATGCACTAATTGCCAAAGGATCCCTAGTTGCCCAGCTGATCTCAAACATGTTCCCCACAGCTTCAACGGCAACAATTCATATACGTATCATCGTCATCCTCCTCATCATCACCACCGTTGATGTTGCCGCTGCTAGTTCTTGATGCCATGAGAATAGTCTTGTGAGAACTGCAGTCGACACCTAGATGGAGACCATGGATGATTTCTCTAAGAGAATTTGAGCGTAGGAGAGGTTTGTGAGCTTTAAAAGAGTAGGTGTGTTTGTGTGGAGTGAGTATCTTCTAAGCATATGCTTGGAGCATTAACTTGCTGGCCCATTTCTTTTTTCCATCAACTTTTCGATTATAAATGGGAACGTGGATGTGTAATCGTGTAACTGAACTTACAATTTTTGCAATTTTCATTTCCCAGCAATTTTCTATCATATTTTGCCTTATCATCCTGCTTTTGGACCGTGGACCATAATGTTTATATTTTTTCCTAACTAAAGCTCCCGAGCTCTAAAGTTGATTTGCATGTATAAAGATTAAAGACGTGAAAAAGGCATTCTTACATATCATACTAATTCGTATGAAAGTAAAAGTTCATCCAAATTGGATGCACAACTTATTGATGTACAAATTATTCCAAAATATATGTCAAAGTTATTAAAAGGAAAACAAAAAAAAAAAGTCATTCCAAAATGATTTTAAAGAAAGTAGGTCAAATTAATTATGTGCAAATGAGTAAGATTCCATGAGTCTTAAAACTTAGAAGTGATTTCTTTATCATATACTATTCCTTTATGTAGGCTTTGTTAGGATTAAGAATTTGTAAAATGGGATTTGAATTTTAAGTTGTAGTTCCATTTTCCAATCACTTGGATTAGTTATAAACATTAATCACTTGGTTGTCTCTGTGATAATGTTTTCTTTAATTATTAAGGAGGGAATTAGACTGATTTTAGTTGTGAAATTTTGTGGGGAAATGAGATTCTTCTATCTTTCTTTTTCTTTTTATCTTTTTTTTTTTTTAATTATAAAAAAAATGATAGTATGAGACTTATAAATAAACTGAAGCTTTGTTAATCTATGAATTTGAAGTGATTAGAAAGGATAGGATAGCCTTGACTGGATGGAGTAGGAGCACTTCTCTTTTTCTCCCTCGACTCAACCCTTGTATCGTAAAATCCAAATGCATTGGTTATCTTTTTCCCACACAGAATAGTAAAATCTTAGCCATAATCCGACAAATACTTGCCGATATTAATGGCTTGACATTCTATCCAAGTATAACTTTCAATTACTATTTAGCATATTCCATTGCCCTAAAATATATACCTAGACACATACCTCCACTAATCCATAAAGTGAAGCACTGAGTTTGGTCTGGTGTCAACTTTCCCTTAAATACTACCAATTTTTTTTTTTTTTTTTTCAATTTGGTCTGGTGTCAACTTTCCCTTAAATACAGCTAATATGACTTTTTTTTTTGGTTGGGGGAGACCCTAGTCACCTATATACCTCAAAGCTTTACTTTTTATTTTTATTTTTATAAAATTGGACACAAAGATATAATTGTAAATTAACAAAAAGTCATATTAGCTGTATTTAGATCCGAGAATTTCAAAAAAAAAAAAAAAAATGAAAACATTTGATAGTGTAAATCAACTGAAATGAATTTTTAATATCACATGAGCTGGATTTGAGTTTTGAAGATTTCCAGCAAAATTACTTTTATTATGAACCTGAAATAAATGTAATGCAATAGCTTAGTTTTTACAGAATATTTTTATTAATTTATACGTATTTAAGGGTGGGAGTATCATTCATCCACAACCCTTAATAGAGGGGAGTGTCACTATGTTTATAGTTTGGGTAAGATTCTTTTTTAAAAAACAAAATATTTCGATAGTAAAACAATAGTTAGAGAGGAGCTCTCTCTCTCTCTCTCTCTCTCTCTCTCTCTCTCAGGGAGAGGATTTGCTGCAGCAATTGCTAAAGGAGTGACAGATGTCCAAGGATCATGTCCAATGCTTAACCCATGATTTGCTGTCACTTTTCTTTGACTGCCACCTTACCCTGTATGCAGCAATTATTGCACCCAAGATTGCAACAAATCCTCTCTCTATATCATAAACAAACTGTTGTATTATATAAACCTCAAAATGGGAGTGGCATTTCATTAAATTTCAGGTAAGGATGATATAAAATACCCTTTATTATTTTATTTCTTTACCTATCTAATTTTATATAATAAGAACATGATTAGTTGGATTAAAAACAATGACATTTTGATTCTTAAAAATTAAAAAACCAAACAAAACGCAATGACATTTTACGAGAACAAACACATCACAATTTTTTCCTCATATTTTACTCTTTGTAGACTTTTTTTTAATATTTAATTTTTATAAATAAAATTTTCCTATATAAAAAAAAATTTTAATAAAAAATAACAAAAATAATTGTAATAAAAAAGGATAAATAGTAACTTACATGAAATAATACTTTTCTCTCCAAATTTTCCAAATTAGGGGATAGAAAACTTTCACCTTCCCTCCATTTTTTCTTTCTCACTTTTTCATCCTCTCTTTTTTCACTCTAATAAGAAAACATAGCCTAAATTTGTATTTTTAAATACTTCTACCTAAATAAATCAAAATTACATTTCATCTGTACTACCTTTCCCTTCTTTCCCTTTACTTACATACTCCTCCAATCTTATCCTCCTTTTTTTACGCACTCCCCCAATCTTATCCACACACCTCTATGTACAGAGAATTATAGGTGTGCTTCTAATATAAAAATTGAAAGAGAGTCATGGATTACTAACTTTTCTCCACAGAAAGAAAAGAAAGACAAGAAGAAAAGAGTAGAGCATGGAAGCTAGTATTCGCAGAAAGAGGAAAACCCACTAAGATGATAGCGAAATCATTTATGGTTGATCTCTTCTTTTTTTTTTTTTTTTTTTTTTAATGAAATGCACCAATTGTGGTTTATACAATTAAATTGCACGGTCCCACATTGGATTCTCAAATAAATTAGCACCATTGTCTATCCGTATTTTGTAATGTATCCCCAGTCATATTTCATAAAGAGTGATTATTCATAGTTAATGCCGCTTTCCCATGTCTGCGTGTGAGCGTGAATTATACAAGTGTTGCTTTCTTTGTTGGACCATCCTTTGCAGTAGAGATGGAAAGTCACTAGGTACTATCTTTGTATTGACTCTAATAAAAAGCAAGCAATCTAAATAAAAATATACATTTTTACATTATTTTTATTTTCAAGTTTGTCATATTTTTGTATTAAATAACTTGTTTGTTTTATTTTTTATATTTTGACAAGTAAGATAATAGAATTAAAAAAAAAAGGGGGTGTTAGCCCCAGAAAAGGCAAAGACAATGAAAGGGGAATCAATCCATCAACTTTCTTACAAAAGACCTATGAAAGGATAAAAAAGATGAATTGGAATCCCCAATTTAGAGAAATACATGCCCAACAGGCTAAATGATGAACAAGCTCATTATATAATCGATAACAAACAGAGATTTTTACAACAGAAAAGCAAAGAAACAAGCTCATTATTTGTTTGTTTTAATTGATATAGAATACCATGGACAAAATTGGGAAATGTCCCATTTGGGTAAAAATAGCAGCATAATGCCCTTTTCTCCAAACTATGTAGGGAAATGCTCCTCTTTTGTAACTCGATTTTCTCAAAATCGAGTTATTAAAAAAAAAATTCTGAAGCCCTATAGCGGCGTTTTTAAGGACCTATGGTGACATTTTCAGGATCTATAGTGACGTTTTGTAACTCGATTTCCATAAAATCGAGTTAAAAAACGCCACTATAGGTCCTAAAAACGTCACTATAGGCTCCTAAAAAACGCCGCTATAGGGCCTAACTCGATTTTGAGAAAATCGAGTTACAAAAGAGGGGCATTTCCCTATATAATTTGGAGAAAATGGCATTATGCTGCTATTTTTACCCAAACGGGGTCCAAATTTGTCCAGAATACCATGTCATTTGTATCTCAAAAATTTCTAATAATTATGGGACAAAACAAATACCAGTTGACCTAAATAATAAAGAACTTGAAGGTCTTAGAAAGAAGTTTTCTCAGTGCTAATAACTTAGAACTAGAAAGTGTGGCCTTTTCTGAGTTATGTTCTTCTCAATTTCATTTTTGTCGCATCCTAAAAATTATTATTGCAAAGTCCAAGTTTGAAGCCTCCATTTAATGATAATGAGTCACAAAGGCCCACATTGTCTCAGGACAAAATGATGTGCTAGCCATATAGATTCGGTTCACACCCACAAAATTAAGTGGTTATCATTGCTTTAATGCCAGTTGCCAATGCATCAAGCAAAGCCATATTTCTGAATCTCTTTAGTATCGTCTATTCTATGTCTCCCTTTCTTAAAATGATGGAACAGTCTCCAATGTAATAAGACAACGTAGAGACGATCAGGGAATTTTATATTGCAAGAAAAGGGACAAGTCAACAAACTGTGTTTTCGAAGAAGTTATGGTAGTGACCACATATGGAGATGATCATATTGTGTTGGTGTCCAATATTGGTATTGGTATTTGGTATGGGCATAATTTCGCATCTTTTTTTTAGGTGTTTGCACTAGTGAGTGGAAAAGTCTGTTTTGAGGTCACGAAAGATATTAGCACTTACCAGTAGGTGATCAACAACGTTCTCACTTCTCAGTGGACATAAAAGAAATTTGCACTTATATGTTTCTTATGAATTTCTGGTCATGAAGCTTGAGCTCCTTGGTAGTAGATCGAACTTAATTTGAAGATGGTTGTTGTGGTACTTTTTATTAGGGTATGTTTAGGGCGAATGGAATCAAGGAGAGAAGAGAGGAGGCAGAAAAGGTGTGAATGATGGGTTGTAGGTTATAGCCCAAATCACATTCCACACCCAGTGGTTGTGAGAGGTCAAGGACAAGCATGGTGTGTAAGACACCTTAGATTTGTTTTTGTACTACTTTTGCATTTTTTTTTCCTTTTAAATAAAAAAGAAAGGAGAGGGTGTGGTGATGAACTATTTTATTTGAATGTGATTGATGATACACGAAAATCATCAATGAGTTGATGGCTCCTGATCGCACCAATGGGTACCTGAAGAATAAAAAAACAAGAACCAAATAGAAGGTATTGGTGGGGTACAGCCAAAAACCCTCCGAAAGTTAAGTTAGTGAATGAAAAATCTCTAAGAACTCTATAGTGAGAGAGTCAGGGATTTTTTGCGTACTTGGAAGGAGGCTTGATGCTTATATAGCGATGTGGAGGAGACCTAAATCTCGGGAATACAAGGATTTTCCTTATGGGAGAAGGTAGAGTTAGTGCCACCAAGATCTTGGGGATACCCTCCATTCTGGGAAGGTGAAAGTCGTGTGGTAGGGTCTTCGTGCGTGGTGCGCAAGATATTTCCATATAAGAACATTCTTGTAGACCGTATAAGGCCTCGTAGGACCTGTTGGCATGCTTCTCTGTCTGTCAAGGTCATTGTGGGTTTTTTTTTTTTTTTTTAATAAACAGTACCCAGACCCAAGTAAAAACAAGGATCTTGGGCCCCATACTTGTTGTTTGGTGTATTGGGCTTAGTTCACCATTGCTAAATTGGACTGATTACGAACCAAGTTGTACACAAAACATTGATCGTACAATACATACACACTAATACATAGAAAATATATATGTATTGCAGAGTAGGGAATAGTAAAAAATGATATAAGTGAAGGAAAAGTGAATAAAAACTTTAGGGGTCCTCAGAATAATAAACAATACTTCATTATTGCTTGAGTTTCTAATACATTATGTCCCTTTTGTAGTGAGATATGTTACAAGGTCTAAACAAGTTCAAAAATCACAGACTTAGATAGCTCTTTTAGGCTTCTAAGACTTGTGAGGTTTGAATCTTTTTGGATTCGAGTTTATTCTATAGTGCCTATCTCAAGATCTCGGACAGTGTTTTCCCTCTTTTCTTCTTTTTTGAATTCTAAAGGAGTTTTTTAAATGATATTTTCTCTCTAATTCACTATTGCTGAATAATTTTTGTTGTTGACTTCATTCCCTTTTATAGTGCCTCCCTAGGGTTTTTGGGTACCATTGATTCCCTCAATTTGCTGCCGTGGGTACCAGAACTAATATTGTGTCAACAACATTAGTGACTGGTCCCTTCCTCATCCTCATTTTTTCATTATTTCCCCTTTTGAGGTTTCCCTCCCAAAAATCTCTAGTTGACCTTCCCCTTTTGGGAGGTCCTAAGGGCTAACTTTTAATCCCCTTTTTCCAAAGCTCTTAGTTGCTACTTTTCAGATCCACCTTTTAGGTTGCTTCACCTTTTGTCATTTTCTCTAAATGGGCAGATTCTTCTCTGTCAGGCTGAAAGATCCTCAGTCACCTTCTTTCATGGTCCACCTTCTTGCATTCCTCGAGGTACCAGGCATTTTTCTTTTGAAGTGCTAATTCCTAAGCCATCAGCATTTTTCTGAACCATGGGTGGCTGATGGAACACATCCACATTCGTTCTTTGTGTCTATAAGCATGCTCCCTTGAGCTATCCTAATCTCAGCTGACTTCTTTCTGCATATCTTGAGGATCCCGGGCTTTTGAGAATCCCCAGGTATCCTGGTTTGGTCCCTTTCCAAGCTCCCTAGTAAGTTTTCTTCACAAAGGCTGGGTTGAACTCCTTTTTTTCCTTCTTTCTTTATTTTCTAAGGCCTAGATTTTGCCCATTCATGGGTTTGGACCTCCTTTCACTCATTTTGAGTGGGCCTTGATTAACGGATTTAGGCCTTGTCCCTTCTTTAAAGGCCCAAATGGGCTTTTTTCTTTAAATTTGTAATATTTTGGGCCTTGACACATTACTCGTGATATTTTGGAGGAGACCTAAATCCCGGGGATACAGGGATTTTCCTTATAGGGAGAAGGTGGAGTTAATGCCAACAAGATCTTGGGGATACCCTCCATTCTGGGAAGGTGAAAGTCGCGTGGTAGGGTCTTTGTGCATGGTGCGCAAGATATTTTCATATAAGAACATGTGTGCAAATCACATAAGGCCACATAGGACCCATCGACATGCTTCTCTGTTTGTCGGGGTCATTCATCGGCTTGGAATGAAGATGTACCCGTCAGCCTCACATGGATCCGTCTGCGTAGCCGTTAACTTCTATTGGTGCTGGGCACAAGGTTTCAAATGGACCTTTTTGAGACTGATGGTTCAATCTGGGGATGTCGTTGGCTTTATCGTTGGTGTGATACTTCCTAACGGGCTCTATCATTAAGAATCCTGATCTTATTCCATAAATACCCTTATCAATGACCATAGTTACTATTCTATTCTTTACATGAGATAGTATATCTTGTTTCAGATATATATACAAGAGGTGGCATATAAAAATAATTTTCCAAAATAGAATGACTGCCTTATTTTACAAAATAGAATGACTGCCAGTGGCTGAAATGGTTGATTTGAGAGAAAGCTGGTTAGGTGTTAAAAATGGATTTGACAGAAGCAAGATTAGTGTGAGATAGAGAGGAGTGCGAAACTAAAATAAATTTGAAGAATTAAGTTGTAACTCTCCTATTTATTGAGGACACTAAGCAAGGATAGGGGCCTACATGCACTCCATCAGATGAGTTGAGTCAAAGTTTGATCTCATTCTCATGTAAAGTACCGATGACTTTAAATGGTGTGAGACAATAGTCCCTAGGCCAAACCAACACACATAATGATAATTGTATTCAAAACGTACAAAACTTAAGACCTATCTCATACCAATACCATATGCAATGGCCAATGGGCCACGACTTTGAACGTTGTAACTAATTTAGTATTTGCTAAAAAGATCTTTAATCCCTCAAATTCTAAAATATAGCTCGTGGGGATAAAAGCCCAAATTTACATATTGGGCCTAAGGCCCTATTTGAAGACTAAAAGTTTGTCCAAAGAGAAATAGACGATTGAGAAAGACTCCAGGTGAGAGAGATATACTTGGAAATGATCGAAGAACATAATCCGAAGAGAGCACCAGTAGTCCGAGGAGTGTGTTGTCCTTGGATATAAAAATCTCAGTTAAGCAAGTACCTGGGAGGTTCGAGTGACCTTCTTGACGATTCCAATGATAAGGACAAACCTCAGGCATGCATAGAGATGATAAGAATTGATAAATATCTAGAGGAAAAGCTACTACCACCACATTAAATGCACTGCAGCAATTTTTCTGGCCGCATTAATGTGGAGAAGACCCTTGAACAGTGTATTCTCAACCACCACCACTCACAAAGAACCATAGAAGATGCTAGATGAGATATACACTCAAGTGAAAGCTCAGATGACTAACAAGTGTACGATCAAGATGATCTAAAAAGAGATATATATATATATATATAATGTAAGAGGTCTCCCAGAGGGGGGGGATCTAGAGGATTTATAAGAATGATACATGCACAAGTTTGTCTCTTCAGACATGAATATATTCAATTTTGAAGTTTGTTCTTACATTGATTCATTAGTAAAACCATTATTGAACGTTGTTTAATTCACCATCAGCCCAGCTCTTTCACCCACTCTCTACAAATTCATTGTCTTGGGTTCATTGGGCTCATACTTCAGATCTTTTGGGCTTGGGCCACAAATCTTAACCCTACAATTGGCGCCGTCTGTGGGGAGACCTTGAGCAAGAGTGGAAACAACGATTAATGATAGCAGAACCAGGACAACAACTAGCAGAATCTAGGGTATCTCAACATGTTGATCATTTTCTTAACTTGGAGTAGAGACAGGATCGTGAAGGTAGTGTACACACTACGCATACTGATTGAAGCCAGTCACATGGTGGAAGTCACGTGTCCCATGCAGAGAAGAACAAAAATATGCAATTGGAGATTGATCAGTTGAAAAGAGAGTTATGCCATGCAAAGAGAAAATGTATTCTGATGAAGACTCTGATGACGAATAAGACGTCACTTACAAGCAAAGATCTCAAACACCAGTTACTGAATCTTTCTCCTATGAAGAAGAACATTATCGTAAACGGCAGCCATGAAATCCGTCACGAGGAGATGTAGGGAACGATGCTATGAGCAAGGCCAAGAACCAAATCTCCAAATCGCCTTTCACACGTAGGATTGAGGAGGCAAGACTTCCTCTCCGTTTCCATCAACAGACGTTCACTATTTACAATGGAAAAATAGATCCTGTAGAGCATGTGAGCCACTTCAACCAGAGGATGGCAGTCCATTCTAAAGATGAGGCTTTGATGTGAAGAGTTTTCTCTTCCAGTCTTGGACCAGTCATGATGAGATGGTTTGACAGCCTAAGAGCAAATTCCATCAATTCATTCAAAGAACTCACCTAAGCATTTGGTTTCCGTTTTGTCACCTGCCGAAGAGTAGCTAGGCCCCTGGCTTCATTGCTATCCTTGAGCATGCAAGAAGGTGAGACCTTGAAAACATACTTTGATAGGTACTAGGAGATGTTCAATGAGATGGAAGGCGACTGTGATAGAGTGGCGCTTAATACGTTTAAGCTCGGCTTCCCTACAGACCATGGTTTAAGGAAGTTCTTAACCGGCAAGCCAGTTACTAACGTGCGTCAGCTCATGGACCGTATTGACAAGTATAAAAGAGTGGAGGAAGATCAACAACAAGAAAAAGGAAAGGACAAGGTTATCCCCTAGGAGAAGAGGGATTTCAGGTCGGACTATTACAACAACAGTAAACCGCGGAGAGATTTTGTTGGACAATAAGGATTATCAAATTTTCAAGCAGTCAGCGCTGTATTCAAAGAGTAAGTGCACCAAGTCTTGGAAAAGATTAAGAATGAACCATTCTTCAAGTGGCCGAATAAGATGGTGGGAAACCCTGAGAGGCGTAATCATAATCTCTATTGCTAGTACCATCAAGACCATGGGCATACCACGGAGGATTGCAGGAGCCTGTGGGATCATTTGGACCAACTGGTCCATGAGGGTAGGTTAAAACAATTCTTGCACCACTCTAGTGGCCGAGGAAGTCAGATGAACTTGGAGCCCCGAAGGGATGATTCTTCAAAGCCTCATTTGGGAACTATCAATGTTATCTTCGCTGCACCGGGGAGAATAGGATCCTGGCCTTCCAAGGTTATGTCGGTAGCCCGGTTACTCGCAGTGGACTTTAGTAATGGTCCGAAGAGAGCTAAATCAGATACTAAACCGGTGTTAGGGTTCTCGGATGAAGACAAGGTTGGAACCATCCAACCCCATGATGACGCTTTAGTAATCACCCTAAGAATTGGAGGGTATGATGTGAAGAGGGTAATGGTGGACCAGGGTAGCGCGGTAGAGATAATGTATCTTGATCTCTACAAGGGGCTGAACTTAAAACTTGATGACTTAACACCATACAATTCTCCACTGGTGAGTTTTGAAGGAAGAGTTGTTACCCCGAAGGGCCAAATACGATTGCCTGTACAGGCTGGTGTAGAAGTAGTAGAGGTGAATTTCGTCGTTGCAAATGTATATTCACTCTATACTGCAATTGTAGTTAGACCTTGGCTTCATACACTAGGGGTTGTTTCCTCTACTCTACACCAGAAAGTTAAGTATCCATCCGAGGGTCAAGTTAACGAAATCCTGGGAGATCAATCTATGGTGAGGCAATGCTTGGTGACTGCCATCCAGCATAAACCTAAGATCGAGTCCTCGGCCCATGCAGGAAGGGATTTATAGCAATCAAAACATCCGGCACTGCACACCAATGACTTAGCCGAGGGTGTGAGATGTGAAGATTTGACTAAGGTTGCCATCGGAGATGATCCAGAGAAGTTCTTTTAGGTCGGATCTCAATTATCTCTTCAGGAGAAGGGTGCACTTGTAGAATTCTTTATGAGAAATATCGATGTATTTGCTTGGAATGCTTATGAGGCCTTGGGGGTAGATCTAAAATTCATATATCATCACCTAAATGTCAACCCTTTAGTCAACCCTAAGAAACAGCCTTTTCGGCGCCCATCCAGGGAACATGCTGAGGCAGTACGGGAGGAGGTAATGAAGCTTAAGCAGGCTGGAGCTATTAAGGAAGTGTTCTATCCTGAGTGGCTAGCAAATACTGTAGTGGTGAAGAAGAAGAATGGGAAATGGTGAGTATGTGTAGACTTCACTGACTTAAATAAGGCTTGCCCCAAGGATCCTTTTCCTATGCCTAAAATTGATCAGCTAGTAGATGCCACTGTTGGCCATCCTCGGATGAGTTTCCTGGATGCCTTCCAAGGTTATCACCAGATACCATTAGCCCTAGATGATTAAGAAAAGACTGCTTTTGTCTCCCCTATTGGGAACTACCACTACAAAGTGATGCCATTTGGTTTGAAAAATGCCGGGTCCACCTACCAGAGAATGATGAGGATGTTTGAGTCACAATTAGGTAAGAGTATTGAGATTTACATAGATGACATGGTGGTGAAGAGCAAGATTGTTTCAAAGCATGTGAAAGATCTTGTAGACATTTTCGAAGTTCCCACAAGACATAAATTGCGTTTAAATGCCTCCAAGTGCTCATTCGGCGTCGAATCAAGCAAATTCTTAGGTTACATGGTAACCCATAGGGGGATTGAGGTCAACCTAGATCAGATAAAGGCTATCAACAATTTACAACCTCCTCGAAATTCCAAAGAGGTCCAGAAATTGACTGGAATAGCTGCAGCTTTGAATCAGTTTATTTCTCGATCGGCAGATAGGTGTAGGCCTTTTTTCTTGCTGATCAATAAGTGGAAAGGATTTGAGTGGACTGAGGAGTGTGCTTTAGCTTTTCAGCAATTTAAAGATTATTTAGCTCGGCCACCAATCATGTCCAGTCGTGAGCTAGATGAGGTCTTGTTTGCTTACATTGCTGTGGCCCCTTATGTTGTAAGTTTGGTGTTGATACGAGTGGACCAAGGTGTACAAAGGCCAGTTTATTACATGAGTAAATCATTGCATGAGGCCGAGATTCAATATTTGCCACTAGAGAAGGCCATCTTCGCAGTAGTGCTCGGCACTCAGAAGTTGCCTCATTATTTCCAAGCACATACAGTGGTTGTTCTTACTCAACTCCCACTTAAGACCGTACTCAAGAGCGCAGATTACACAGGAAGAATAGCCAAATGGGGCACTATCCTAGGGGCTTTTGACATTAAGTATATGCCCCGCACCTCCGTGAAGGGATAGATCCTCGTAGATCTAGTAGCTGAGTTCGCTGAACCTGCATTAGAAGAATTAATACCAGCACAGAACATGAATGAAAAATCGGTTGGCGTAATCTCTCAGAAAGGCCCATCACCCTGAGAGGTGTATGTAGACGGTGCGGCAAATCAAAAGGGTTCTGGAGTAGCACTAGTGTTAATATCTCCAGAGAGGATTGTTATCGAAAAGTCACTAAGACTAAGCTTCACGGCCACAAATAATGAGGCTGAATACGAAGCTTTACTGATGGGAATGACTATGGTTCAGAGAATGGGAGGAAAGTCATGGAGGTGTTCTCCGACTCAAGGCTAGTTGTCGAACAAGTACAAGGTGAATTTGA
Organism: Quercus suber; assembly: GCF_002906115.3. Classification (NCBI taxonomy): domain Eukaryota; kingdom Viridiplantae; phylum Streptophyta; class Magnoliopsida; order Fagales; family Fagaceae; genus Quercus; species Quercus suber. The sequence goes on from NW_027070083.1 coordinate 61,141, forward strand.
GGCGAAAGATGAAAGAATGCAAGAGTACTTAAGTCGAGTTAAATGCTTGCAGTCAGAGTTTGAATCTTTTAATTTACTGCACATCCCTAGAAGTGGAAATGCACATGCTGATTCTTTGGCCACGCTCGCTACATCCTCAACGTAGGATTTGCCTAGAGTTATCCTCGTCGAAGACTTGCATAAGCCTACGGGAACAGGGAGCGAGGTTGTTCAAGTTCATCAAATCAGAGCCGAGTTCAGTTGGATAGATCCTATAGTTAAATTTCGAAGGGATGATATTTTTCCTGAAGAGAAGTTGGAAGCCGACAAAGTTCGGAGGAAGACAACTAGATTCTGGTTATCCGAGAACCATAAGTTGTACAAACGCTCCTATTCAGGGCCATACTTGCTGTGCATGCAACCTGAAGCAGCTGAATCACTGCTCGAAGAGTTGCATGAAGGAATCTGTGGTAACCATACTAGAGGTAGATCTTTGGCTCATAGAGCCATTACTCAAGGCTATTGGTGGCCGAACATGCAGAAGGAGGCCCATGAATATGTTAAGATATGCGATCAGTGTCAACGGTTTGCGCCGAACATACATCAGCCAGGAGGAGTCCTTAATCCATTGTCTAGCCCATGGCCATTTGTTTAATGGGACTTAGATATTGTGAGTCCATTCTCTAAGGCCGCAGGAAATAAGAAGTACCTTCTGGTCGGCACAGACTATTTCACCAAATGGGTTAAAGTTTAGCCTCTAGCCAACATCAGGGACGTAGATGCAAAGAAATTTATCTAGAAAAATATTGTCACTTGGTTTGGGATTCCCCATACCCTCATCTCGGACAACGGTCTTCAGTTTGATAGTAAAGCATTCAAGAATTATTGTGGTGAGTTGGGGATCACAAATAGATACTCCACCCCTGCTTATCTCCAAGGGAATGGGCAAGCAAAAACTGTTAACAAAATCATAGTAAATGAACTAAAGAAGAGACTAGATGACGCGAAGGGCAAATGGGTGGAAGAACTGCCACATGAACTTTGGATATACAGAACTACGCCTCGTAGGTCTACTGGAGAGACTTCCTTTTCAATGACCTTTGGGGCTGAAGCTGTCATACCTTTGGAAACTGGATTCCCAACATTGAGAACTAGTTTGTTCAGCCCGACCGGCAATAGTAAGCTGCTAGAGAAGAGTTTGGATCTGATTGATGAAAAAAGGGAAAATGCAATGGTCCGATTAGCACATTACCAACAAAAGCTCAGGCAAGACTATGATGCCAACGTAAAACTAAGGCCTCTAAAACCTAGTGATTTGGTGCTTAGAAAGGTTGTGGGCACTGCGAAGAACCCAGCTTGGGGAAAGTTAGGACCCAATTGGGAAGGACCATATCGTATTACTTCAGGGGCTGGCATTGGGGCGTATTTCTTGGAAGATTTAGATAGTCATGTAATACCACACCCTTGGAATGTAAACAACCTTAAAAGGTACTATTATTAATCGAATCTTTTCTTTGATCAATATGCCAATTTATTACATAAAGTTTTTGGATAAGTATTTAAACTTAAATCCAATTATGTCTGAAGTTCTCGGACCAGATGATTTGGGTTAGTTAACACTCCATTACAATTCTCTTAAGTGTTTAAACTTAAATTCAATCATGTCTGAAGTCCTCAGATCAGATGATTTGGGTTAGTTAACATTCCATTACAATTCTCTTAAGTGTTTAAACTTAAATCCAATCATGTCTGAAGTCCTCGAACTAGATGATTTGGGTTAATTAACACTCTATTACAATTCTCTTAAGTGTTTAAACTTAAATCCAATCATGCTTGAAGTCCTCGGACCAGATGATTTGGGTTAGTTAACACTCCATTACAATTCTCTTAAGTGTTTAAACTTAAATCCAATCATGCCTAAAGTCCGCGGACCAAATGATTTGGGTTAGTTAACACTTCATTATAGTTATCTTAAGTGTTCAAACTTAAATCCAATTATGCCTGAAGTCCTTGGACCAGATGATTTGAGTTAGTTAACACTACATTACAATTCTCTTAAGTGTTTAAATTTAAATCCAATCATGCCTGAAGTATTCGGACCAGATGATTTGGGTTAGTTAACACTCCATTACAATTCTCTTAAGTGTTTAAGCTTAAATCCAATCATGCCTGAAGTCCTCGGACCAGATGATTTGGGTTAGTTAACACTCCCTTACAATTTTCCTAGATATTTAAACTTAAGTATTTCAATAAATTTTAGCTTATGATAAACCTCTTCGGCCACGCACTCAAGGCAAAGTCAGTGTTCAATAGTATTCTTTGCAAGTATTCAAAAAAACTTGTGAGGCCTTCATATCATTCAGTGCCTTTATTGTTTGTTAATAATTCTTATACAACATGTTTCTTCTAGTATTTGAGTAAATTGTCTGTACATTAATATGATATCATTGTTAAGACTGCGTATGTTATATTAACTACAAGTCAGCCATTTGCAATAATAATAAATTTCATAGCATATACAATGAAGACAGAAAATAAAAGAACAATTTTATTGATTAGAAAGAAAGTACATGGCGATCCCTTACTTAAAAAAAAAAGAGCTAATACAAGTACGAAATTAAAATTCCTAGACATCTAAGTCTTCGTCTGAGTCAAAGGGTCAGCTGTTTGGCTAGGCTGAGCAATAGCAGTGTCTGGGGCTTGATCTTTGACTTCAGGAGGAGTTCTCTTCTTCTTCAGGTCTTTACTTTTTTCTTGAACTCCCTCGGATTGCTTACCCAGACCATCACCATGACCAGACTCTTTATTAGCTTTAATAAGAGTATGAGGGGTCTGGTCGGAAGGAGGCTGCTGCTCCGAGTCCTCTGGGAGTTCGGAAATGTCACAGGAGGAGTTCTTTTCTTCTTCAGTTCTTTACTTTTTTCTTGAACTCCCTCGGATTGCTTACCCAGACCATCACCATGACCAGACTCTTTATTAGCTTTAATAAGAGTAGGAGGGGTCTGGTCGGAAGGAGGCTGCTCCGAGTCCTCTGGGAGTTCGGAAATGTCAGGGTGATAATAAATACTCCTATACTGCCTCAAGTCAGACTCTAAAGGGACCCCAGTAGCGTCGAGGGCTTTATCCCAAGTCATATCACAGTATTCTCTGCAGACCTTCGCAAACTCCTCAGTAAGTTTGACTTGGGTCTCCTCCACCCCGAGCGTTTAGGCTGCCTGCCTTTCGGCCTCGACTACCTCCTTGGCTAGCTGAGCGCTCTCCTTGGCCAGCTGAGTGCTCTTCTCGGCCAATTTGGCAGCTTCCTTGGCGGTTTACAGCTCAGCCCGAAGACCTTTGACCAACTTTCGCTCTGTCTCTAGATTGATTTTAGTCATGCGCAACTGCTTGCGTTGGTTTTCAGCTTGCTTCTCAGCGGTTCTCAGGCCAGCATCAAGATTATTCTTCTGGCTGGTTATTTCTTTCAGCTGCTCGGATAGTCAAGAGTAATCTTCCTTCAAATTACCCAGAGACTTTTCAACCTTAGACCGAGTATGGGCCTCGACCTGGGCTTCATTATAAGTCTTTTTATTCCATTCTTCTGCCACATAAACTTACTGGGTAATCTATATAGTAGAATGAACATTTTCAATATAAGGCAAAGAAAAAGGAACGAACAAAAAAGATCAACATTTTAATTGAAGAAGTGGATTAATTCACTTACCATAGCCAAATCCCTTTTGAGGGATAAGAAGAGTTCGTATTAGCTGAAGCGCTTATAAGACTCCATGTCCTTCGGAAGAAGGAGAGGTTGCTCCAGGGCTTCAACAACTAGACCTACCCTCCCCCCGTGATAATTTCTGAGGGAGGTATCCCAAGGGATGGGAGCACCGTCCAGTTCCAGTTTAGGGGACCAAGTGCGTGGCCCTCAGCGTACCTCAACAATAAGAGGGTCATCTCTGTTATCAGTAGATGAAGTCATTTTGTTTCGCTGGTCCTTGACCACCTTCTGTTGCTTGATTCCCTTTGGAGGCACCACCTCCCTTTCTTCAGTATCTGTGAGGGGCCTCTTCTTCTTTAGATCTGGCAGTGGCTGTAGGCCGAGATCTGAAGGTACCTGAGGAGGTGGTGGAGAAAGGTTGATAGTTGGTTGAGACGAACCAGTCCCTTTAGCCTCAGGCACCTTTTTCCTGGCCTTCATTAAATCCCTCAGGCTTGCCATGTCCTCCTCTTCTTCCGAAGAATCGTCTGGCAGGGCAGTAATCAAAACTGGATTACGAACACTGGACTGCTTGTCAATTTCCTCCTCGGCGTCCAAAACTTGAATGACTGGAACCCCTCCTGAGGCCTCTCCTTCAAATTTAAACTTATCAATCTACTCTTCAAGTGAAGAAGTCAAGGAAGCAACTTTTTCACCCAGTACTATTGGTTCGAGGGGAACCTGTTGAACCGGCTGGATGAGTAATGGTACCGCCTGCGGATTTGGATGTGGCACGGGGGCAAGGTCGAACAGTGCTAGAAAATTATGTCGAGAGACGTCTATTCAGTTAATCCGATAGTCTCCTTGCATTATAGCGTTGCTGACCGGCTGAAAATCACTCGATTTTGGTGTGTAACCAAGAATAAGATAGGTAGCCCGAAGTTGTCCGTCTTCACTTACGAAAATCTCTGATCGTAGTAAATAGTTGAGTGCGTCAGTATTAGTCAGGCTGAGCCGAGGAGCAACTTACCTTTTATCTGTTAACATCACAACGAAATTAACAATAATCAGAAACTCAAAGACGTTGACATGGAGAAAAGGAAAATAATGTTAAGCGATAGGTAGCCTAAGTCTATTGTTAGGAAACCTAAATCTGGGATATCTCACCTGGCTCACTTGGTTGGGTTGGGCAATGAAGACCGTCATGCCATGTGCCCGAGACGATTAGATAGTCGTCTTTCATCCCCTTATTAGACTTGGGTAGGCAGGAAATGAGCCTAACGATGTCGGATCGGGATTTAAGATACTATCCCGCTCTCTTTTGGCTATGACATTCGTACATGTGTACTACGTCAAGCCAGGTGAGCTCCAGTCCTAAATGACGATTCAAAGCGTCAATCGCCCCTAAGATCCTAAACATATTAGGTGCACATTGATAAGGAGAAAGTCTATGGTTACGAAGATAATATTTAGTAACTATACCCATAGGGAGAGTCATTCCTCCTTCTATGAAGGTTATCATAGGGATTACGACTTTTCCCTTTCTTCGGTCAGATAATATCTTTTCTGGGGGACAATACCTCATGTTTACTCACTGTGGTATGCCATATGTTTCCTTAAATGCCTCTATTAAGGTAGGACTATTGACCAAGTATTGAAATTTACCCATTTTTGGTTAAATAGAGAGAGACACAGAATAGTAACTGAGAAATGAGAGTTTGAGAGCCAAGAGCGTTGGCTGAGAGGAAAATGAAGGGTTCAAGGAGATTAAAACTTACACAAACAGGGTTGGGGAGTGATCCTTAAATCCTCGGAAGGATTTGCATGAATTTTTGCAGAAATAAGACGGATGATTTGAAAAAGTGGATGAGCTTGAACATTTGGGTCGCTGGAGAGTAAGAAATCGCAAAGTAAATGAGAGAGAGTCTTCTCTGAGGCTTTATATAGGGGCCAGAGAGTGGGTGGGAGTTATCCCACCCAAATTCTAATAAAGACATCAACCGTAGGATCGATGATCCACTGTTGGATGTAAGAGACAAAACGCCGCCTGGAGCAATTAATACCACTTTGTAAATACCAAAACAATAGCGGCAATGATGAAGCGCCTAGATCTATGCTCACACACGTGTAAACTGAGGTATTCTTCGCGTTTTTATTTTTTATTCTCTATAACAAATCAAAATCTTATTTTTTCTCCTCGGATGCGAGGGAAAAATTAAAATTTTGAGGGGCTATTGTGGGGATAAAAGCCCAAATTTATATATTGGGCCTAAGGCCCTATTTGAAGACTAAAAGTTTGTCCGAAGAGAAATAGACGATTGAGAAAGACCCCAAGTAGGGGAGATATACCTGAAAATGATCGAAGAACATAGTCCGAAGAGAGTATCAGTAGTTCGAGGAGTGTGTTGTCCTCGGATATAAAGAATCTCAGTTAAGCAAGTACCTGGGAGGTTCGAGTGACCTTCCTGACGGTTCCAATGATAAGGACAAATCTCAGGCATGCATAGAGATGATAAGAACGGATAAATATCTAGAAGAAAAGTTGTTACCACCACATTAAATGCACTACATCAACTTTTCTGACCGCATTAATGTGGAGAAGACTCCTAAACAGTGCATTCTCAACCACCATCACTCAGAGAACCACAGAAGATGCTAGATGGGATATACACTCAAGTGAAGGCTCGGATGACTAACAAGTGTACGATCAAGATGATCTAAAAAGATATATATATATATATAATATGTAAGAGGTCTCCCAGAGAGGGGGGGGATCTAGAGGATTTATAAGAATGATACATGCACAAGTTTGTCTCTTCGGACATGAATATATTCAATTTTTAAGTTACATTGATTCATCAGTAAAATCATTATTGAACATTGTTTAATTCACCATCAGCCCAGCTTTTTCACACATTCTCTACAAATTCATTGTCTTGGGTTTATTGGGCTCATACTCCAGATCTTTTGAGCTTGGGTCACAAATCTTGACCCTACATAGCTTATTTTCAGTACTTTTTAAAAAGAAATATCTTTTTATTTTAATGAGAAATTGTCACATCATCTACTAACTAAATAAACCTACTACCACTTGCCATTGTATATTTAAAACAAAAGGACACATCCAGTTAAAAAAGTACTGAAAGTAAACCAAACCTCAAATTCTATATCTAATACGAGTTAAACCAAAGTGTTTTCTTTTCTAAAAATGAAAACATTGTATCCTTGAGTTATAATATCATGTTTATTTTCAAGGAAACATCAAGTGGTGGCTCTAAGAATACAACAAAATCTTGTGAAAGATTAATCTCATGCTTTTTTTTTTAGAAAAAAAAAAAGCATTGGTATTGGTGAATGCATTAGTGCATTTGTTAGCTTCCTTATAGTATTGGTGAATCCTAACTGTGGGGTCAAGATTTGTAGCCTAAACCCAAAAAATTTGGAGTATGAGCCCAATGAGCTCAAAACAATGAATTTGTAGAGAGTGGGTGAAAGAACTAGGCTGGTTGTAAATTAAACAACATTCAATTAAGGTTCAACGGATGAATCAGTGTAAGAACAAATTTGAAACTTAAATAAATTGTTGTCCGAAGAGATGAATTATTATTTGAAAAGCTAATACAATTCTTAGAACTCCAATCCAATCTCTTCTTTCTCTCCTCTGTCTGTAGGAGGTCTCTTACATTTATATAATTTTGTTTTAGATTATCTTGATCGTCAACTTGTCTTCATCTAAACGTTCACTTGAGCATATATCCCATCAGATATCTTTGTCGGTTCTCCATGAGTGGCGGTAGTTGAGATTGCACTGTTCAGAGGTCTTCTCCACATTAATGCGACCAGAAAAGTTGCTGCAGTGCATTTAATACGGTAGTAGCAGCTTTTCCTTTAGATATTTCTCCGTTCTTACCATCTCCATACATGCCTAAAGTTTATCCTTATCATTGGAATCGTTAGGAAGATCACTCGAACCTCCCAGGTATTTACTTGATAGAGACTCTTTATATCCGGGGAGAATACACTCTTCAGACTACCGATGCTTTCTTCGGACTATACTCATCGATCATTTTCAGGTATATCTCTCCCACATGGAATCTTTTTCAATCATTTTCTTCTCTTCGGACACACTTTAACTTTAAAATAGGGCCCTAGGACCAATACACAATGTTGGGCTTTTACCCCCACACTAACCATTATAATTCTTTTCAAGCTTTCCCAAAAATTTGTCTCAATGGCAATAGGAAGATAGTATCATTATTTTTAATATGATATTGATTAGCAATTATTTAAAATATTTTTTTGATGACAATAGGAAGATAGTATCATTATGTTATAATATGATATTGATTAGCATTTATTTAAAAATATTATTATTATTATTGAAAGAAGAAGAAGAAGAAGAATATATATATATATATATATATATATATATGTGCAGTCGAGGCAAAATGAAGCTACTATCTTCGGACATTCTATTGTTTTTTTTGGTATCTTTCCCTACATCCGAAAAGTGGAAAATAATTGGAAAAAAAAAAAAAAAAAAAAAAACAGTTTGCATTGGTCTGAAAGGGCAAAATTAAAATTATTTTATTTCTTTATTAATTAATACAGACAAGTACATAGTCTGGTCATAGAAGTTATATAGTTTCCTTAAAGAGGAAGCAAAATGAACTGGTTTCCATCTGATTTGGTCTCAGCTCAGACTACGTCAAAGTTTTGTCAGCAAAAACATTATGAACGTTTCTGGCCTGTGACCAACCAGGTCAAAGTTGTCCCAGTCGTTGAAATTGGTTCCATGCTTTTAATCTCCCCGATACCCACGCCTTATGTCTCCCTCTGACATTCATAATAAATATGGTAAGATATCAAATTTGCATAACGAACCAAAAAAAAAGTAAAAATTTAAAAGTGACTTTCTAACTTTATTTTTTTCATTTTATTTTTTAATTTTTAATTTTTATTTTATTCTTCTAACTTTCAATTATTATTCAATTTAATATTTTGTTAATATCTATTAAGTGTTTCCGTTAAATGAGCAAAACGTCATTTCATTTTTTTTATTATTTTTTATTTTCGTAATTAAAAAAAATTAAGAAAACTGTTATTAAAAAAAAAAATTAGGTGAAGAAAGGAGAGTCCGTCTGGGTCGGCAGTGGCAAAGCCAATATCAAAAAACTTGATGAAGCAAATCGTTTTAAGAATCTAAGCAAATCGTTGCTTGATGGTCGGCAGCACCTTCCTTTGAACTTGATGAAGCAAATCGTTGTCAGAATCTAAGCCAAAGCCAATATCAAAAAACTTGGACAAGTCCCTTGTGAGAGACTAGCGATTTCAACTTCTTCTTTGGTGTAAGTTCATCTGAACCATTCTTCTCCTTCTCCTTCTCAAATCCAACACACCTGAGACCTGTACCTCATAATAGTACTGTGGATGCCAGTTATCATAAAACCCAGAATTCATGACCATAGAAAACTTTCTGGGTGGTCTCACTCTCATAGTAGCTCTACATGGCTTGGTATTTTCAAAGTGGGTCTCAATCACAGTGCCGAAAGACAAGGAACCCGCTGGAAAGTCATGCCGGAAACTTCCATTTTGACGCTGAAACTTGAAAACCCAACACACATTGCAGAGTTTTTTTTTTTTTTTTTTTTTTTTAAACAGTTTTCTTAATTTCTTTTAATTACAAAAAAAAAAAAAAAAAAAAACCAAAATGACGTCGTTTTGCTCATTTAACGGAGACACTTGACGAATGGTTAACAGAATACTGAATTGATAATAATTGAAAGTTAGAGGACTGAAATGACAAAACTGAAAATTAGAGGACTGAAATGAAAAATACTAAAAGTTAAAGGGTCAGTTTTAAATTTTTGCCAAATAAAAACCCATATAGGCTTATGTGTTTATAAGTTGCTTTTTCCGTTCCAAATTGTTCATCTGTTTGGAAAATTCAACTCTTCAAAAGAATATCATTTAAAAGCAGTGTTTGTCGGGTAAAAATGCACAAAATCCCAAAATTATAAGTATTAATTTAAACAATAAAGAAAGGATGGTATTGACTTTTAAAATAAAGCAAGGGTAAGATAAGAATTTTATTTATTAATTTTGAAAAGAGGAATTCATTTTGAAATATTTCAAAATAGAATAGAGTACTAATTGTAAGGACTAGATTGAAGCTCCTATCCCAAAAAGCTCAAAACAATAAATTTGTAGAGAATGAGTTGGAAAACTGGGTTTTAATGAATGAAGCAACAAATAAACAGATTTTGATGACAGAAGAAGGAAAATAACAAACGTTCACTAAGGAAATATTTCAAAATAGAATAGAGCACTAATTGTAAGGACTAGATTGAAGCTCCTAGCCCAAAAAAGTATATAGACTAAGGCCTAAAAAGCTCAAAACAATACATTTATAGAGAATGAGTTGGAAAACTGGGTTTTAATGAATTAAGCAACAAATAAACAGATTTTGATGACAAAAGAAGGAAAATAACAAACGTTCACTAAGGAAAAACATCCTCAGCAAAGTCCGAGGAGACTGATTCTTGTGTATCGATTTCGAAGTTTGATTACAAGTTTGGTTCTAGATAGCTACAGTGTTTCTTTCTTGATTTTTCAATCCCCACCTCACGGAGGGTCTCTTACATTATATAGATCCTTTTGGACCATCTTGATCCTACACTTGTTAATCATTTGAGTCATTACTTGAGTGTCTATCCCATCAGACACACTTTTTAGCTTTCTGTGAGTTGTGGTAGCCAAGACAGTACTGTTTAGGGGTTTTCTTCACATAAATACGGCCAGAAAAGTAACTGTAGTACATTCAATGCGGTGGTAGCAGCTTTTCCTTAGATATTTTTGGGTTTCCTTCCTTCTTGTATGTTCATGAGGTACGTCCCTATCACTGGAGCTTCTTGGAATATCACTTTGATCCATAGGATCTATATCTGATCTGTGTTTAGCTTATCCGAGGAGATATTCCTCCTCGGACCACCTTTCCATTAGCTTTCTGTGAGTTGTGGTAGTCAAAACAGTACTGTTTAGGGGTTTTCTTCACATAAATGTGGCCAAAAAAGTAACTGTAGTACATTCAATGCGGTGGTAGCAGCTTTCCCTTAGATATTGTTGGGTTTCCTTCCTTCTTGTATGTTCATGAGGTACGTCCCTATCACTGGAGCTTCTTGGAATATCACTTTGATCCATAGGATCTATATCTGATCTGTGTTTAGCTTATCTGAGGAGATATTCCTCCTCGGACCACCTTTCCATTTGCATCTTGCTTATTAAGTCCTAAGTTTGAACCACTCATTTCTATTCGTTTGTCCTCGGACTACTCATGCTTTTGGCCAAGGCCTAAGGCCTGATATATGATTTGGGCCCTTAACCCTACACTAACAATTCGGGATGGAGCGAGTAACCAAAACGATATTTTAGTACAATACTTATCCAAATTTAGATAACACTTATAGCTTAGGTATTTGAAATATTATGGATAAAGGTTAACTACAAAATTGGTTGTAACTTAAATCTACAACCTCACTCAATATTATTAACATTACTATATATTTCTAAAATCTAACAGTTGGATTAAATGTTATTCATGTTCTTAATACATATGTCAAATTTTGTGCTAATTGGATATTATTTGCTATATGCTCTATATGATTATATTTTGTGCATAATTTTAAACTACAAAAACTTGTGCTTTAAACAATTTGTTGATGGCATAGTTATTGATCTTTAATTTTTTAAAAATTTTGCAAGTATGAAGGATATAAGATGAAAATGTAATCCAATGGTATATTTGTTAAAATTCACATCCAATAAAAAGATATTGAGTAAAGTTGTACCATAGGCTTTAACCAATTTTGTAGTTAAATTTTGTCCATATATATATATTGATTTAACTAAGATACAAAAAAGTAAGTTCTTAGTTTAAGAGATAAAGGGAATTTTGCATAAGCCAACGTGAAGGCTTTCAAGATTATTTTTTAATCAATTAACCATCTAGGATTACAACAATATCAATGTGCCTATTTTGTTAACATTAATTAAAATATTGTCATTAACCTTAAAAAAAACCCGATAATGCTACAGACATAACAATTTCTATAATATATATATATATATATATATATTTGTAACAGTTGAGTTAACAAGTTTTTAAGGTTTTCATTTGGGACCACCGCTGACATTTCTTTTTTACCTACCAATAACAACTTATCACTTCAGTAATTGAGCAATTTTTGCAACTCTAACTTGTTTGATTGGAAATATTGCTTTTTAAGTGGCTTGACGATGGCAATATGCAAGAGCCTAATAGCTGGATTGGGTTTTTCCTGATTTTTTTTTTAAAAATTTTTTTTTTTTAACGAAGATGTTTATGGTCCATTATGATTGAAGGGGGGAGGAAGGGTGATCAAAGGGGGGTAGAGTAGAGTTGGCATCGGCTTACTCTACTCTACTTTACTCTCCTTCTCCCCGGGAGAGATCACCTTAGTTTCCTTTAGTTTTCAATAGATGAGTGACACGTGTAAATAAAATGATCCAACGGTTAAAAAATTATCAATTTGTGTTTTAAAAATAGATGCAAAAGCAAACATTTTTGAGATAAAAAGGGCTTGTTTGGAGTTGGAGCAACAGTCGATGGCAACTTCAACGATGCATGGATCAGCGGCCAAATTGCAAGCTGCACATGAGAGCAAATATGGAGTCGGCTTCTTGGGTTTTACATATTAGAGGCGTGGCATTGGTTTTGTGAACCACAATTGATGGAGAAACTATGACGAGTGTGGATTCAACGGCACCGCGTGTGGCAGTGTGTGTGGGTGAAGATGGAGATAGTACTCTTGAGTTTTGGCATATTGGAGGACAAAGAAGATCTGTGGCATTGACTTCACGAAAGGATTGAGAAAATCTAACAGATCTGAAAGGAGGTTTGGACTCGATAATGCGATTGTTGTGACTTTTGATAGTGGTGAGGCAGTGGCAGAGAGGGCTGTGGAGGTGGTGAGGCAACAATAGTCTTAGGTTGAATGATGTTAATGTATAGTAGATCAGTTTGGCTCCAGAGATGGTGAAGGGAGGGCAAAAAGAGATGAAAAATTGTTAAGTTTTTTCTAATTGTTGGATCATTTTATATACACATGTCACTTATCTATTTTAAAATTGGAAGAANCATTATGATTGGAAGGGGGAGGAAAGGGTGATCAAAGGGGGGTAGAGTAGAGTTGGCATCGGCTTACTCTACTCTACTTTACTCTCCTTCTCCCCGGGAGAGATCACCTAGTTTCCTTTAGTTTTCAATAGATGAGTGACACGTGTAAATAAAATGATCCAACGGTTAAAAAATTATCAATTTGTGTTTTAAAAATAGATGCAAAAGCAAACATTTTTGAGATAAAAAGGGCTTGTTGGAGTTGGAGCAACAGTCGATGGCAACTTCAACGATGCATGGATCAGCGGCCAAATTGCAAGCTGCCATGAGAGCAAATATGGAGTCGGCTTCTTGGGTTTTACATATTAGAGGCCGTGGCATTGGTTTTGTGAACCACCAATTGATGGAGAAACTATGACGAGTGTGGATCAACGGCACCGCGTGTGGCAGTGTGTGTGGGTGAAGATGGAGATAGTACTCTTGAGTTTTGGCATATTGGAGGACAAAGAAGAGTCTGTGGCATTGACTTCACGAAAGGATTGAGAAATTAACAGATCTGAAAGGAGGTTTGGACTCGATAATGCGATTGTGTGACTTTTGATAGTGGTGAGGCAGTGGCAGAGAGGGCTTGTGGAGGTGGTGAGGCAACATAGTCTTAGTTGAATGATGTTAATGTATAGTAGATCAGTTTGGCTCCAGAGATGGTGAAGGGAGGGCAACAAAGAGATGAAAAATTGTTAAGTTTTTTCTAATTGTTGGATCATTTTATATACACGTCACTTATCTATTTTAAAATTGGAAGAAACTGGAGGTTTAAAACTGGAGGTGATCCTTCCCCCTTCTCTTCTCTTTCCCTCCCCCTTTAATCCAAACAGGTTATTAAGATTTAGACCCCACTCTCTCTCTCTCTCTCTCTCTCTCTCTCTCTCTCTCTCTCTCTCTCTCTCTCTCTCTCTCTCTCTCTCTCTCTCTCTATATATATATATATGTGTGTGTGTGTGTGTGTGTGTGTGTGTGTGTGTAAGGGTGGCAAAATTAGACACGACTCGTGAACCCGATACGACACGACATGAAATTAACAGGTTATGGGTTGAGTTTTAATGGGTTAGTTTTATATTCAGATTGACATGACTGACCCATTTAATAAATGAGTTGGGTTAGTGTCCAATTCATAGAACTTGTTTAACCTGTCTGACCTATTTAATTAAATAAAAATTTACCAATATACCATTCAAATCCTAGGTATATAAACTTCTTAGTTGTTGTGGTTTATTTTTTTTTTGACATATTATGATTGATTATTTGTACTATTGATATATACTTTAGTTTTGAATGATTATTATGATGTAATTACTTGTTAGTTCTGAATTTTATATTAAAAATATTTATTTTTTTGGTTTTTTATAATTCAATTTGGTTAATACTAAATTTTTTCTTTTTTCATTTTGATAAAATTTGATAAACAAGTCGACATGATTGGCCTGTTTAATAAATAAGTCGTGTTAGGGTTGAAAAATTTTGACTCGTTTAATAGACATGTCGGGTTAGTGTTGACCTATATAATCGGATACTCATGAGTTAACACGACATGAACCTGACACGCAAACACGAATTGCCACTCTTTATATGTAACAACTAACAAATCAGGAAGTGACATATTAATCTATATATATAATAATAGGTGAAGCAGAGAGAAACTCAAATAGAATTCCAAATTAGAGTTTCAATTTTGTGCCATGTGTCATTCCAATTGTTCAATTAGAATCTGAAATTGGAGTCCAATTTTACTATACACGTGTACAAAGAAAATAATCAGAAGAATATAATATGATTTGGGGTTGTTTTCGAGAGAACCATTACTTTGATTCATTGTTTTTATTTATTTTTACGTAAGTTCATTGTTCTCTTGGTTCAAACTTCAAAGTGCCTAGGGAATTATAACAAGAAGCCAAATATGGAAAGTGGCATTGGGAATTGAAAATAAATTTCAAAAAATTAATTAAAAATTAAAAATTAAAAATCAAAGAATATTGCAAGAGATGCACCACTTGGAAAAATTGAATTCCAATTGAAATTCATTGGACTTGGTAATGAGATGAGATGAAATTAATAGCACATTATACACTCATGCTTTGGGAATTGGTAGTACCAATCTAAATTCATTGGACTTGCTTCGTGATTATACAACTAGGTTTATTGTTCTCTTGGTTCAAACTTCAAAGTGCCTAGAGAATTATAACAAGAAGCCAAATATGGAAAGTGGCCTTGGGAATTGAAAATAAATTTCAAAAAATTAATTAAAAATTAAAAATTAAAAATCAAAGAATATTGCAAGAGATGCACCACTTGGAAAAATTGAATTCCAATTGAAATTCATTAGACTTGGTAATGAGATGAGATGAAATTAATAGCACATTATACACTCATGCTTTGGGAATTGGTAGTACCAATCTAAATTCATTGGACTTGCTTCGTGATTATACAACTATGAAGGATGTATAAAAACACGCACAAATCCATCTCTTTATAAAAAGAGATTGGAGAGAATTTCTTTTATCAACCATGCAATTTCAGAGATTTTTTCTTCACACAAATGCCCATCATGTTACAAAATGACCCATTGTAAAACTACAAAATGAGTACAACTCTGAGGGTTTTTTTTTTAAATTTTTTTTAAATTTTTTAAGCTACGAAAATTTCAATCATCAATAGAGATTGAAGATTCAAAAGCGTGAATGGATCTTTTGGATAAACATCATCACCAAGGTTCATCTTTCTATGTAATATTTCCATTTAGTTTTGATTCCCTTAATTGATATAGTGATGGGTTTGTGTGTATGCGCATACATTGAGTCAATATTAACATTTTTTGAAATCCTTTAGTCCTTGCTTGATGATTGACTTCTCTTGCATATATCAATCTTGCACAAAGATGGCTTTCAACCTATTTGGTGTGACCTTACTGAAAACAATATTTAGCACATGGGAAGAATATCCAATGTCAACTTTGTGAATTCTTAAACCTATTAATTAGTCTCCTTTATGGCAAACACCTCTCTCTTAGTAGCTTCATGGCTGCCAATTTAGTTTCATATTACTCTATTTTGGCTTATAGTTGTGCTACTTTTGAACTTTTTTTACTTAAGTTTGATTACTGTGCCAAATGTCTCTAAAGTTTTATTTACTTAAGAACCAATTAATCGTATGGGCTTAATTGCCCTTTAATTACCTTTTCAATATACGCATGACTGCAACTGTAACTTGTATACTATATCAATCTATTGTGGTTCAACTCGCTTTCTTTTATACACACACACACACATATATATATATATACTGCTAAGTTTTGTTAATAATTTTATGGTTAATAATATGAATTTAGACTTAACTGAGCATTTAAACATGAATAAACTCATGATTAATAATATATCCATTCTCATGCGGTAGCATGGGTTACATACTAGTATTATTATAATAATTGAGGGCGTAAATTGCAAAATTTTAAAATTTAAAGATCACTCAAACCCTCCTCGGATCATAATAATTGATTCATTGACCCACATATCATACCTGGTTATGCATGTATTATACTGGAATATGCACATTATACCAAACGACTAATCACTCACCAATTATGTGTTTGGGCGGTTCTGATTGGAGATACAGCCAATATAATAGATTTTAATTTTAATTTTAATTTTTCCTTACCCACTTGCATGCCCATATGACAGTTGTAACGTAACGATTTGACAGAGGTATCTATTGGGTGATGATTAGGATTGCCAGCTCACACACCCTGGCTCCAATCTCCCACATGCATCACCACCACACAACACCCTACGACACATCGATTACCCAATCAAAAAACGCCACCTGGAAATTAAACAGGTGGCGGAGCTTGATTAGTTTTGGTGCTAATGTGCGCCACCGAGGCAAAAAGGTAAACAACAAAAAAGGCAAGTTTTAGAGTGCGGAGCGCATTTTAGCAACCCACCCACCATACTCGGAGGAGCTTAAAATTGAAGGAGGTGGTGAACCACTCAAAGGGCTTTCGTTTCCTATTCCGTAAAATTACTAAAATATCCATTAACTACCTCAATAACTCGCTCTCTCGCTCTCTCTCGTTCTCTTAAATTTCAATGCCCCTTCGGTTTTGACCTCTCGGAGACCCCTATCTCCCATTTTTTCTCTCTCTAAAACTCTCTCTCTCTCTCTCTCGCTCTTTCTCTCTCCCTCTGTGGAACTTTCCGATCTGGTACTTCTTGTTGCTACGATTGCTTTAAATAGTTTTAGCTTTCTCATTGTGATTTGTTTGATTCTAATTTTTTGTATTTTGCTTTGACTTGATTGCAGAGAGGTTAATTATTCGAAGGGGTTTCGAATTTTTTTAGGTGATTGATTTTTGATTAGAAACTATTTCAATGGCTGCTCCACCGGCAAGAGCTCGGGCCGATTACGATTACCTCATAAAGCTGTTATTGATCGGCGACAGTGGTACGTTTTTTAAAGCAATTTTCATTTTCTCGAGAACCAAACGGATCGTTTTGTGTTCAGAACCTAGATCGCGTTCCTGAGCTCGAAAAATGTGAAGATTTTCTGCATTGTATGTTTACTTGATTTGATTTTGGAATTTGGAAGTTTTTTTTTTGGTTTTGTTTGGATTTCTAGGCGTTTTGATGTGGTATCTGTGTAGATCTAGTTTGATTCAGGGTTTAAACTTGTTCTGACTGATTTTTAGCTTTTTGGAGTTGAAATGATGAGAATTTAATCAAACTATGTGAATTTTATGTCTTTGAGCTACTGGAATAGGTGTTTTTGATTCTCAATGTTATATCGTTTCTGCGAAATAGCCTTGCTGTTGTGTATCTAAGTTATGATGGATTATCTGGATGTGAGATTGAACTCTGTTTTTCAATGACTGGCTTAGCTGCAATCCTTGATTCATTTGCTTACTAAATTGGGCCCCCAAATTGTGTTTGCCCATTTTTTTTTTTTTTTTTATATAAAATCTTTCTGTATATGTTTTGACTGAGACTTGGTCTATGCTATCCTGATGGATTTTTTGTTTGCTTTTTACTTCAATTACAGATAATAAAAAAAGTGTTTTTATTAGAATTCTAGCAAGTTCTTATTTATTAATGCTTTATTTGATTGCTTTTTGGTTGCTTGTTAAGTAGGGGTAAGAATTGATGTGATAACTAACTTATTTGTGTTTTAAACTTCAAATAGCCCTTTTCCTAGTCCTCAAGTACTCTTTTTCAATATGTTTATATTGTTGAAGTTTTTGCTGCTTTCTTCTTCTCTATTTTTGTTTTTCCTTATAAAAATTCATTTTTAAGACAAATGTGCAACAATAGTTCCTAGCTTGCATTTTTTTTTTTTTGGGGGCGGGGGGGGGGGGTGGGGGGAGTTTCATGGGCGATAAGAGTTAACTTATTATTCAAATTTGACTTGGTTTAATTCAAGAGTAATGAGCTCTCCTGGTCTCCTCCTCACCCTCCATTCTTTCTTTTTCTATATCATAAAATCATAGAAAGTGCATTGATTCTTAACTGGTCTGAGGCTTATTTGATCTAGCACTACTATTTTGGAGCTCTTTGCTGTGTTTCTAACTTCCTATGTTGACCTACTTTACATCGAGTATCATATTCTCATTTATATTTAGATGAGTGCCTTGAGGCTTATATGGGCTTTGGAGCTAGGTAGCTTTGGTGTTATGTGAGCTGTAGATTTTGGAATGGGTGGTTTCATAGGAATAGTGGAGAGGAATGTATTGAGTCGAACTTGATTAGTCTATTGAGGATCTATGACTGATCTTGAAAGTTTTGGGACTAAGGCTTTGCTGTTGTTGGTGGTTTCATGGGAATGTACTGATTCAACAGATTTATTGTGTATCCTTCAAGGGAATATGCATGACCAAAGTCTTTACCACCTACTTGTGATCAATCAGAAATTTTGCAGTCCTCTTCTAGCCTTGGTATATCCTGTGTGCCTAGGGCTTAGTCCCTGTCCCCCCCCCCCCCTCTCTCTCTCTCTCTTCTCTCTCTCTCTCACATTAGAAAGCTCTGGCTTGAAGATATTAAATTACTTCATGGTATAGAGACAATTAAGTGATATTAAAGTACTGCTCTCACACTTAGCAGAGAAAGACTTTTTAATTAGTTATGCTGATAAGTTTATGCTGTGTTTGGCGGAAAAAATCATTGAAACTTGTTCCTTGTTTTGTGTGAATGGAAAAAAAAAAAAAAAATGAGCATATTAAAGGTAATGACTTTGCTACTTA
The DNA here is from genome assembly GCF_002906115.3 of Quercus suber. Classification (NCBI taxonomy): domain Eukaryota; kingdom Viridiplantae; phylum Streptophyta; class Magnoliopsida; order Fagales; family Fagaceae; genus Quercus; species Quercus suber. The sequence continues at coordinate 80,233 of NW_027070083.1, forward strand.
GGTCATTGCCTTGCATAGATGGAGGATAGCAAGCATTTTCAATGTTAAAGCTTCTTCATCATCTAGGAAGCACTGACGCGGTTGGAGGGTGCCGCACTAGAGTCCGACGCGGCTGCTTGCGCGTCGATGACGCGTCTGAGTTTTTTTATTTTTATTTTTATTTTATTTTACGGATTCATGCGACTCGGCTCCGATTCACTGACTTGGCTCTGATTCGCGCCGACCCGGGCCGATTCAGCCAGATCGGAATGTATCGGCTGGCGGCCGAAACTGACCGAAATGGCCAAAACGGCCGAAATGCCGAAATCAGCCTTGAATCATGCCAAACAGCCGAAATTGGCTTTGAATGAGGCCAAAACATCTAAATCTGTGCTTCCTCAATTTTATTCTGAATATTTGTTGCTTCTTTTGTGTTTTGTGTTTCTTGCCTTCTTCTTCTTTCTTTGTTTTGTGAACAAGGACATATAATGTGTTTTTTAAGAATATTTTAATAGTAAAAATCTATAGAAAATCAAATCTATTTTTATTAATTTTTTAATCGTTGCNGGAACCTTCTTCGTTATAGCAAATTATAGCTGAATTGTTTGGTATATTATCTGCATAAACATGATTATGTAACTTTAGCTACTATATGTTGTATTTCTAATATTGTTGAGATCTTCTCTTCTAAATTGTAGTAGTTTTTCAGTTTAAAATGAATGAAGCAATAAGTTAGTTTTAGATACTAAGGGACAATACAATTTTATATGTATTCATAATGAAAGGAAAAAAGTACCTGCTGTGTCTTCTCTGCTTTCTTATTTGCTTAAATTGACAATGTTGATGGACTTGAATATATTGGAGAATGTGTGCAGCAATTTGTTGCTTAATTTTGATTTTATTTCGCATCCTTGCCTCTTTATCTTTTGAGTTTTCAATCATTGTTTATAAAATTCTACCCAAAAAAAGAAAAAAAAAAAAAGAAAAAAAAGAGAAAGACAATTAGTGCAATAATTCCTGCAAACCCATTAAATTAAAAAGATAAATTCTAATAATATTATCTAAAATGTTAAGCAAAGAGAAAAAAAAAATAAAATAAAAAAATTAAAGCTTACCAGCCCCAAAACTTAGATTTTGTCAGGATATTACCTCACTTCATCATATGACTCATGCATTTCAGTAATTCATCGATCAATTTGAGTGTGAGTAAGGATATAGTACTGTAGGGACTCAGTTTAGAAAGGTTCTCCAACAATACATTTTTAGAGAGTGGATCGAAGGTTTAGGCCCTAACAGACTATCAACGGAATACAAGCCCCCCCTTCTTCCCTTGAAGGGGAGTGAGCCCAGCTTACAACTAAGGGTAGCTCCTCGGCACTCGTCCGAGGAGATCCCTCCCCAGAAACAGACATGACCTCTGAGTCCTTCTATGTCATTCTCCTTTTTTCTCCTCCTGATTGTTTTGCTCGCCTTTCTTATATAGTTCTCTTCCTCCTATCTCCTTCTTCCTTCTGTTGATCATCCATTGGCCTTCCCTCTGACCGTCCGTCCCATCAGAGGCCTTATCCGCACTCAAGTGGCTCACCATGA
>NW_027070083.1:84870-188526 GCF_002906115.3 Quercus suber
ACAGAGAGATTGTTGAGCTCAAGCTGGGTTAGGTTCATTAGGGACTTTAAGGCATCGGAGTAGTTTGAGAAGGTGTAGTTGTTGCCTGAGATAGCTTGGACCCATATGGCAGCGACAAAGCCAAGCCATTTGAGGGCTGTTACTGAAGATTTGGAAGAATAGGAGGAGAGCTGGAAGAAGCCCATGAAAGTGTGAAACTAAAAGTCTCTTCTTAGAGAAAACAGCGAAAACAGATAAGAGAGAACGAGCGAGAGAGAGAGAGATTGAAAGATTGAAAGGTGGGTGGGTAGGTATGTGAGGCGGTGTGTGTGATATTTAAAGATTTTTTGGGAATTGAATATTAGAATCCCAAAACGACACTTAGCTATTTGGCTTTGTTGCTGGAGGAAACTTAGCGGCATATGAGGTAGGTCTCTTTGACCTTTTGCCGACGAGGGACAATAACTTCGTACACTTTGTTCCTTTTTTCTCGAGGAGTTCAGTGTACGGTTCCCTAATTTCACATTTTAAATTTTAAATTAAGTATAATGCTTCACAGCATCTACAATATTTTTTATTAGCATCGTTTTTTACAAAGGTCTAAAATGGTTTTTTCTTTTCTATGAATATAATTATGAGATGGTAAGAATTTTGTAGTCTGGCAGAGATGTGGGCGCTCAGAGATGGGTTTCTCTTGGCAAAACAGATTAGTTTAGAAAACATTTGTATGAATATGGATGTTGAATTCCTTGTTTATTTGCTTTCTAATACTAATGTGGTTAACCTTAGTCTTGAACCTTTATTATTCGATTGCAGGAACTTGATGAAGACGTTCCTTAACTGTACTGTGGCGCATGTTTTTGGGGAGGCGAATAGGTGTGTTGATAGATTAGCTAGGTTGGGGGCTAATCTTCATTCAAACCACCTGATTTTGTATAATCCACCGCTTGTGGTGAAAGACCTCCTAGCTAATGATAAAGCTGATCATTTTTATAACAGACTTGCGGTGCCTTAGTTTTATAATATTTGCATGGTTAACCCAAAAAAAAAAAAAAAAGAATTTTGTAGTCTACCATTGGAGTGGCAACTAAACTTATATATTATCCAATAAAAATACTAAATTTATACTCTTCTAAGTTAAGTCTTTTTCTTATTCTTTTTTTGGTGTTGTGGGTTGTAGGGACTCGGTTTCAGAAAAGTTCCCCAACAATACATTTTTAGAGAGTGGACCGAAGGTTTAGGCCCTAACAGACTAGCAACGGAATACAAATCACTTCTTTTTCACTGAAGGGGAGTGAGCCCAGTTTACAACTAATGTTAGCTCCTCGGACTCGTCCGAGGAGATCCCTCTCCCTGAAACTAACATCCCCTCTAAGTTCTTCTATGGCATTATTTTGAATCATGCCCAAAAGTCCTCCCACATTGCTTTGCTCGCCTCTCTTATATCGTTCCTTTCCTCCTATCTTCTCTTCCCTTCTGTTGATCATCCATTGGCCTTCGCTCTAACCGTCCATCCCATCAGAGGTCTTATCCGTACTTCAGTGGCTTACCCTGATCGATGTTACTCTATCAAGGGGTTACATCCCCATTAATGTGGCCAGGGGGGTTAGGTGAGCACATTCAATGCAGAGGTGACAGCTCACCTAAGGCTTGCTCNGTGATCCAGAGGGTCCTTCACCCTGTCGTAATTGTCTATATGTGGCATGCAAAATTTACGTGGCAGGGGGAAGGAATTGACAGCTGCGGTGAACCGCGAGTCGGTGCAATTTACCAGATCGTCAAGGTCACTGGATACCCGCCCTCTGAGGGCATTCATCATGATCTCCATTTGCTCCTTTATCGCCTGTATTTTTGTGGCAATGTGTGGTTGAGTCGCATCCGTGAGGGATGGCATACTTAAATTCTGTTGCTGTGCTCTGCTCGGAGCGTTACTGCCTTCTGGCCCTTCTCTTTTTCTTCTATCGACGCTGGTGCCTTCTTGGTCTTGTTCTTAAGTGCCGCGACCTGGATTTTTCTGGCGTAACTGTTCCTCTAGATCGTTGTTTTGTTTGGTGAGGCTTTCCACAACTGCAGTGAGATTCCGCACCTGTCTCTTGAGGGCAGTTGGGAGTGGTTCGTCTCCTTGAACGTTGTTGGTGGTTGCCATCAAGCGAGTAAGCACCATGCAACTTTTTCGTCCAGGAAGCGATAATATGGCTTACAAGTCATAACAAACGATGCTCTCTTCCCCACAGACGGCACCAACTAATGATGATGGGAAAACTACCAGTGAGTTACACGATACTCGCACACTAAATAGCACCTGCACAACAAAAAGGAGATGACCTACCAAAGAGCACCGGTGTGGTGCCGGCCAAATACCCTCTGAAGGTCAATTTAGAACTCACTTCAACTCTAGAGTGCTAGAGAGGGGATAATTATGCGTACCTCGATTTGTGAGGGTATTAGGGCTTTTATAGTAGTTAAGGATTGACCTTTCTTCCTTGGAATAGAAGTCTTTTTCATATAGGAGTCCGTAGATCGCGGAACCCTTTCCTTGGAGGAGACTAACATTTAGCGTGGGATACAAGTTATTTCCTTATATACTTATACGTGGTGGCCAAGTCATGGTTCTGTTAGAATCGTTAACCTCATTCTCGTCAGCCTTCTTTATGCCCTTCAGCCTTGAAGGGTCGTCGGCCTTCTTCATATCTTCCAGCCATGAAGGGTCGTCGGCCCACTTCGTGCCCTTCCGCATAAGCCGAAGGATTACAGGTGACAGATTAACCTTGCTTCCAATCTATACTCATCAGCTTAGATTCTGACAACGATTTGCTTCTTCAAGTTCAAGGGAAGATGCTGCCGACCATCAAGCAACGATTTGCTTCATCAAGTTCAATGATTTGCTTCATCAAGTTTTTTGATATTAGCTTTGCCGCTGCCGACCCAGACGGAATCTCCCTTCTTTCCCTAAATGTTTTTTTTTAATAATAGTTTTCTTAATTTCTTTTAATTACGAAAATTAAAAAAAAAAAAAAAGCCAAAACAGAGTCGTTTTGTTCATTTAACGAAGACACTTAACAGATGGTTAACAGAATACCGAATTGACAACAATTGAAAGTTAGAGAACTAAAATGACAAAACTAAAAATTAGAGAACTAAAATGAAAAATACTAAAAGTTAGAAAGTCAGTTTTAAATTTTTGCCAAAAATAAAATACAAATGCCACATAAGTTGTTGATATGATTTTTTTTCTAAAACCAATTTTTTTTTTTAATTGTGATTAAGTGACATGTAAGCAATTTATTAACTATATCAACATTTTTCGTGAGTTAGATAATGACAAGGAGCACAGTAAAGTGTGTTTATAAAGGGTATAGATTAAATTGATATAAAAAAGTTTTTTTCAAGGTCCATAATGAAGCTATTCCTAAAAGTGAAGAACTAAAACGCAAAATACTAATGATTTATCTATTTTCTATTGACATGAAACAAAATACTTTTTGTATGTTTGATAAAATAAATTACAATTATATTTTAACAAATTTGATGAATAATTTATAATTAGAAAGGTTGTGTATGCAAAGCATTAATCCATTAGTACAAATCAAAAAGAATAAATCATTAATTTTAGAGCATGCGAAATATCTTCGAATCAAATGTTAAGACATGCATTATCCTATCATTACTAATGTAGAGTTGAGAGATTCATTGTATATAAAGAGAAAACCTCTATCCACTATTTATGATTAGAAATGGGGGAAATGACCTACAATATGGAGAAGGTAAATGAAAGAATGACACAAATCAATATAAAATTAGAGAATATAGAATATCAATTGAAACAACGAAGATTATATATCAATGTAATAAGGCAACGAGCACAAGGAAATAGCACAAACCCAAAAATCGTGAATCAATGCAGAGAAGATCAATGGAGTCAACAAAGTGACATAGCTTCTCTTGAAAAAGAAAAGGATATACTACTGGAGAAAAGGAGGAAGCTCATTGAAACAATTTTTAAGCATAAAATGCTAGAAAATTACCCTCTCACTTGGAACTCCTTTATAAATTAGTAATTAATAAGAGATAGAGTTTACCAAAGAAAATAAAAGGCATATACTTTCCCTCAATCTTGCTTTGAGAAATTTTGAAAGAAGGGGTGTTTATATTTATGTTTAGGCTTCATGTTCATTACTACCTATCCCATATTTGATTACCCATCATGTGGTTTATATATATATATATATATATATATTAATCATTTGTGTTATTGGAAATAACGTAGCATAAAGTACTAGTTTCTTTTATTTTTATTTCTTATTCAACCAATCAAAATTTTCATAAATTCAAACCCAATATTTTAAAATTTATTATGATGAAGGTTTCTATTTGCACATTGTAGCATAATATTTCAATATCAGTGCATTTTAGTGTACCATTTTTAAGGCATGTATATAGTTAGAATCGAGTTACACCTAATGTAACTTTTTGTTTATGTTACACCATTAATTATTTTTATTATTATTAATATTTCAAAAATTTAACCATTGAATAATATGTTCTCATATTCTTAATATGTATGCCAAATTCCATGTTAATTGTATGTTATTTACTCTTTGATAATAACTTAATCATTGATCACCTTTAAACTTGGCAAGGCTAAAAAAAAAAAAAAAAAAAAAAATGTAATCTAACATTGGATATTTCAAAATACATTCAATAAAATTTTCATGTGGTGTTGTAACATTGTCGAAAATTACACTAGGTATAATTTGAACATATCTCATATATACTACCTAATATCTTCAAAATTGGTAGTACAATCTAATATTTTAACCAGTACAAAATATATGGATTATCTTTACTTGTTACTTGTATGAATAATATCAATTGTACCAACCAACACAATATAAATTCTAAGACTTTGTTCCACTAGTATTTGGTAAGATCTTAAACTTACCGCTTCAATACTATGTTTGGGAGTTAGGTTTTTTTTTTTTTTTTTTTTTTGATACTAAGAGGGGAGGGGGGAAATGGAACTCAATACTATGTTTGGGAGTTTATAAAATAGTAGGATGGGTTTATCATGCATTGATGGTTTGGAATCATATGGTGAATTTGTTCAATGTGTTTGAAAGTTTATAAAATAAATAATGAAAATGGAAAGAAAAAAAAAAATATATATATATATATATAATTTTATTAGTATGTCCTTCACCTTTTATTTTCCCTTTTTCAAAATATTAAGATAATCGACATTCACTTATTTCTCATTAAAGGAATGAGTCTCCCTCACTAAAAAAAACATTAGTTAGGAATAAAATGGAATATCCTTTAAAGAGAATCCAATTCATTTCTTGTGTCTTCCCCACCAAACAAGCTATAAGAGTGACCAACTACTTGGCCAAGAAGATTGTTGTCTTATAGGGAGAAATCTCGTGACGGTAACCAACTACATATCTAGAACTCAAGGCTTTATGGATATTATAAGGTTCTAGGAACATGAAGCTAGGGATGGACCCAGGTGGGGGCTCGGGCTCGGGTCCCCCTGGGTCCAATTTATTTTTTAGTTATTATATATTTCATTTTTGTAGTTGAGCCTCCTTCCAAAACCTTAAACCCCCATTTTTCTCAATAAGGCTAACTAGCCTCATCCAAATAGCAACTATCCAACCCAAAAACTTAACAAAAACAATAAAAATATTCACAATGGTGATTGTATTTTAGAAAAAAAAAAAAAAAAAAAAATTACCAACAAAGAACCAAAAAATCTTGGAGAAGATAAAGCTAAATTTTTTGCAACTACAGTAAACTAGTATAAATCTCAGGTGATTGTAGCAAGTTATTAAAAATAAAATACAATATTTTATTAAAATTATATCTCTTCCTTCAATTAAAAAACTTAAATTTTCTCATTTCTTTTATTATTTTAATGAGTTGTTTATATTATTTTAAATGAAGTGATAAAAAAATAGAACATTTGATATTTAGTGTATTGTAAAGCGAGGTGGTAAAATAAAATAAATAAAGTAGCTTCTTGAAGTGCACCACCACTACGAATACTTTAACTTCAAAAAAAAAAAAAAAAAAAATATCATAGAAAGCCTAGTATTAAAAAAAAAAACATTATTTTGTTTTTTGTTTTTGTCTTTGTTAGTAAATAATTGCATCTTAATGTTATTGGAAATAACAATTTTACCATCGCACACTCTTAGTGCGATGATCACTTTACAAATATAAGTGTTTGTATAGTATAGAGTATAAAGCCAACTCCTAGGAGTTGGCAAAAACTTTTCCAAGCTATTAGAATTTGTTATCTACGAGATGGAGATTACGTTTGTTTGTATAAGTTGGAAATGGTACTTTAAAAAATGAGTTAGAAATAAAGTTGTTTTTCAACCAACAATAATATTTTATGCTAAGTTAAGTAAGAGAAGTCGAGATAGTTTTCCTTTAACATTTTTTTTTCTTTTTATGATACTACCAAATATAGGAAAATGCACAAAAATATTTTCACTTAAAGTTTTTCTTCAAAACAAACAGAGTGTTAATATATATATATATATATATTAATAGCCAAAATTCAGATAAAATCCAATTAGATTTTAATTGAATTCTCAATTTTGCACCACGTGTCCTTTTTTTATTTTATTTTAGAATACTAAGTATTTTTAACACACACACGAGAAGAGGGGAGAATGGAGAAAGTCTTAAAAAAACTGATAGTAATATATATCTAAAAGGGCCTGTGTGTCACATTTAATTGTTAATTTTGTGTTAAGTGAATTATTGAGTGTAAAAATCGAACAGTCCAAATCCAATTAGATTCTAAATTAGATTTCAATTGGCAAGTAAATTATTGGATAAAAAATTGAGGAGTCTAAATTTAATTAAATTCTAAATTATATATATAATGAGAAACCATTATATATTTTAGAAATGTATGATTTAATAGAAGTGTAAACTAATGATATGTATAATTTGAATCTTTTCTCAAAAAAATGTATAATTGTGATTATTTCTAATTGATCTACACACTAGTTTTAATAAGAATTCCATGTAAATTAATACCCATGTTTACTCCACCCAATAAAATGATATCACATCAATTTTTTTTTCCAATTAAAAAAAAGGATTAGCGCTCACAAAATCACTATTTCCTTAAATATATATTCGAAATATTAACAAATTAGATTAAAATTTGAAAATTATGCTTGAACCATAACTCTTCATCTTGGGATCTAGCAACAGATTCGTCATCTTTTGATGGAGGTGAGAAGCTAGCGTGGTGCACTGGTCATTACAACACAAATTTAGGACGCTGGTTACCATTAAAGTCTGATAAATAATTCGTATGAAATGCTGGATACAAGGTTAAACAGTAAAATGTCAAATGAGTAATGTTGATTTATATTTTTAGGATGAATAACATAGTATCTAATCATAATTCAAAATCATTCATTCAACCGTTGTAAAAGAATCATGAAGAAAGTTTAATCCAATATATTACATAATTAAGAAAAGAATAAAACCATAAATATATTCTCTATTCTTGCTTTTGGCAAACCCATGCTCTTTTTAATTACCACTTGTCACGCTTTGCTTTTAATTCTAACATGCATGTTCGCAATTTATTTTTCTTTATGCATGCAACACTCTCTTAGACTTGAACCTGATTCTTACTCCCAACACTCTTCAAATACTTATATTTGTGGAGTAACCATCATATTAAGAGTGTGCGATGGTCTAATCAAAACTTAAAAGAGTACATATATATATATAAGTATATAACATATTTTATTCTCAATGTGCCGGAAAACCAAAAACTTTCCTTGGAATCGTTCTTAGAAACTTTGATGTTTAATTTGGCTGAGTACGTCATTTTTTTTAGATTTATATATGTGGTGGAGATCGCTTGTGTTTCTTTTTTTCTTTCTATTTTAATTTCTGGTTTGATTTGCAGACCCGTGATTGGTATTCTTTATCCTGTGCAAGTAGACTCTCTTCTTTGATGGAATTCTATACTTGAAATTAAGTTGGAAGGGCCAGATTTTATCTTCCTCTTTTTAGTTGTTTTTTTCTTTTTTGGGTTGTGTAGGTAGGATGCTAGTCCAAATTCCAAAATAAATAAAAAAGAGGTTGGCCTATTCTTTTAATAGTGCATTTAAAAAAAAAAAAACATTAATAGTGCATTTAAATTATCTTTTTGCTGTTAGTTTGTTAACTTATTTATTTTATGTAATTTGGTGGTTGATAGTTAATTACTTGATTAACTACACAAATTAACACAATTATTCGTAATATCTATACATAGAGAAGTTAATTTCATATGTGATTTCTACTATCTTGTCAATAACAGTGAATTGTCAAGATAAATTATTATTGAAGTAACTTATAAATTAAAAAAAAAAAATTGTATCACTATATCACTTTGATTCATTTGAAAAAAAATTTCTAACTCTCCCACTACTTGAACCTTATTTTTCGCTAAAACATTTTTTCCTTTTTGCAAAATGTTGTTGTCACACCTAGTAAGGCTTGTGATCATAATCGACTAGTACCCCGTTATATGTGGTTTTTGTTCTTTACCAGATGTGCCTCAATTATAGCAATTGAGACCGGGTCTCGTTCTAAGATTCGACAATGGCTTTCCTATTGGATTTTGCATTCCATGATCACACTCTTCGAGCTCAGCTTTGCCAAAGTCCTAAGTTGGTAAAAATTATTGTCATTTGTCTGTGTAATTAATAGAGCTCCTGGTTTTCTTTGGGTGTAATTTGTTTTATTGGTTGATAAGGGTAAAAAATGATGTACTCGCTCATACTTTCAAGTTTTAACTTTTAAACTTTCTTTTTTTCATTTGCTTTTGTTTGAAACCTATTTGACAGGATATTTATATGGCCATACATGAAGCTGATATTGATCTGTTGGTTGGTTATCCCGAACTTCAGTATTTTGATGGGGTACCTCATTTTTTTGCTGAATTTTTTGATGTGGTACCTCGGTAGTTTGACCTTGTGGTTAGTGTATGGATTCTTTGGCATTAGTGCATATGCATATGAGCAATTTGTGAGACCTTTCTTTGTCAAGCACCGACTTGTTGGAGTCTGGCATGTACCAGAGAAGGGTTTCTTCAGCTGTAAGCTAGAGGACATTTTAGATGCATGGAAATTTATATCAGAAGGAAAATGGAAAGAAGCTTAATTTTCAGAAGGTTATAAATTATCTTATTAATAGGGTATGAAGCCATTTACCATATCCTCACAGTTTTGGGGATGTATCACATATATGCCTTTTAGATGCATTAGGGGTGTGTTGAGGGCTCATTTTGAAAATCTAGAACCTTGGGAGCCCAAGCATGATTCAATACTACTTGGGCCACATTCAAGCCCAAGCTTGACACTTTAAGCATTCAGCCCTCAAAACAAAAGGTCCCAGCAACAATCGAAATCACTCTGAAAATGGGAAACCCATCACCTTTTATATTTTGTAACACATGCATTGTTTATGACCCAAGCATTCGTTTATGACACTCTCATAACATATTTCTCTCACAACGTTGGATCCTCAGTGAAACAATAACTTCTGTGGCAAAACCCATTATCCAAGTAATATTTGAATTTTCAAATTTATATTATTTTTACTTATATAATTTTTTATTTTTTCATTAAAAATAATCCATAAATTCAACTCAAACCAAAACTCAAAAATAAAATTTTAACTCGGCCCACCGACCCCTAGAAAAGACGAAAACCAAACCAACCCACAAAGCACAAACACAAAGAGAGCAAAAGAAAAAAAGGGAAGCAGTAGTCTACACTACACAATCTCTTCTTCTTTTTGCTTTTTAATCAAATCTCGGCGACCTAGAATTCACTCACAAAACCACCTTGAAAGGTCCGTCTGGCTCTCCAATCTCTCTCTCTCTCTCTCTCTCTCTCTCTCAATTCGAACATGTTTTGTATTTTGTTTTTCCAGAATTCTGTGATTTGTTGTAATTGCTGTGCGTGTTTCTCTTTGATTTTTCGTGATTTCTAATGATTCGAATATGTTATTTGTCTCTGATTTTTTGTTGGATATATCTGATTATAAATTACGTAGTTGCCTGATTTGATTGTTGTGGTTTTTTTTCGTTAAATTATTTAGTTTTGTCTTTATATTTTCTAGATTTTAGTGCACAATTTATTTTAAAAAAATTATTTTATTGCCATTAAATATTCTGTAGTTTGTTTAAACTACTATTGATTTGTAAGTTAGCAATCTTAGTTTGGTAGTTTTTGAAGGACTCTGTGTGTGAGCTTTTGCTCTTTGTTTGTTATGTTTGTTCATCAATATAATTTCTGAATTATATTTTTATTTAGAAAAAAACCTATTATATTTTCAAAATTTTCAGTTAAAAATATAATTTTTAATTTGTTTTGATAACATAGGAAACCTTTTTAAAGAAAGAACCATTTGGAATTGTCTCTAGCCCGTAAAACCTACGGTAATTCGCCCCAGATGGGCTTAGTTTTAATTCTTTCTGTTTTGGTGGTTGTTTCATTCTTGATCTTCTTACTAAAGATATACATAATTTACAGAAAAATTTTATGCTCCAAACAGGGCTTGCAAATTTTACATTATACGCTGCGATTGTGAAGTGTGAACATGAGTCTCGCTATGATTGTTTGCTCTGTTCTGATTTCTGTTTTTGGGTTTTTTGATTTAAAGCATTTGCTCTTTATTGTTCTGTGGCTATTGGACTTTTTTTTTAACAAAACTGTGTTACCTTTAATTATTTTGGTATTTGGTTTCTGCGAACTACACATGTCAATTGCAGAGTTACCTTGCCATAGATTCATGATAAACACAAGTCATAGCTTTAATGTTACTCCATGTTCTCAATTTATGTGTGATATTGTACTTTTTGGTGGATGCCCCTCCTATTTATGTGATATCCAATGTATTGAAGCATTTTGGCTAGTAAGCACTTTTGAAATTATATTTTAGCATCACAAGTGGAGAATTGACGATTAAGTTTAATGTTAAAATAGTTTGGCATTGAAGGAATATTATATCAGGTGGGATTATATTTTATTTTCAAGTTAAAGTTAGTAAGATTTTGTTTTTGGAATCCATGTGGTGGTATATGCCTATATGCACGTACATATAGTATTTTCAAGTAGACTCAGTTGGTATCAATTTCACTGCAACATTGCAAATGTGAGGAAGTTTGTTAAATTGGAAGCAGTTCTAGTAATACCTACGGGGGCGTTTGGTTCGCCGTGATGTTATATTATATCATAATATTACATTATTGTAATCTTACATTAATGTAATCTCAATACAAGAATATAACATTGCATTGTTTAGAAAGGTGATGAGATTAAGGTGATGTGATATATTTTGTAATTTTAGATTATGGTAATGTTAGAAAAAATAAAATAAACAAAAAACCTTAATGTCACATCATCGTAATTTGCATCACATCAAGGGCACATCATGGCGAACCAAATGCCCCTGTAATGTTTTATTAACCTCATGATAAAAGTGCTATGTTGTTATCACTCCATGTTTCATAATAATATGTAATGACGTGATACTGTCTCATTTTGGCCATTAATGTGGCTGAAGATGGACATGTTGATAGTTCTTGTTGGAAGGTTGAAACTTCACTTCATATAGGTATTCTGGATAGTGTCAACTTGGTAATAGTTGGTTAATATTGCTATAATTTTGGAGTTGCTAGACATATCTTAAGATTGGTTCTGATGATATATATATATATATATATATTTTTTTTTCTGATTCACCAATTAATACACAGCCTTCATGAGTTACATAACTTGTGTCCATGCATATGTGACCTTTTTTTTTCCTTGATATTTTATCTTTCACATTTTTTTTTCACTGTTGATTTTGGAATCCTAGCATTTTTGCTAGTCTCATTTTTTTTTTGAAATGTGTAATTTGATTTATGCTGTTTGTGCAGGTAATCAACTACTTTTTCTGTATCTACTATCACAATGGCAGATGGTCAAGAAGCTGATAAGAACATTGAGATATGGAAGATCAAGAAATTGATCAAAGCTCTCGAAGCTGCTAGAGGCAATGGTACAAGCATGATTTCTCTAATCATGCCTCCACGAGATCAAGTATCCCGTGTTACCAAGATGTTGGGTGATGAATTTGGCACTGCCTCCAACATTAAAAGTAGGGTGAATCGCCAGTCTGTGCTTGGGGCGATTACATCTGCGCAGCAAAGACTTAAACTTTACAACAAAGTTCCTCCCAATGGGCTTGTGCTCTACACAGGAACAATTGTCACTGATGATGGGAAGGAAAAGAAGGTCACAATCGATTTTGAGCCGTTTAGGCCAATCAATGCCTCCCTTTACCTTTGTGACAACAAGTTTCATACAGAAGCACTGAATGAGCTTTTAGAATCTGATGACAAGTTTGGTTTTATTATCATGGATGGTAATGGGACCCTTTTTGGGACTTTAAGTGGTAATACCAGAGAGATTCTTCATAAATTTAGTGTTGACCTTCCAAAGAAACATGGAAGAGGTGGGCAATCAGCTCTACGGTTTGCTCGTCTTCGAATGGAGAAGCGCCACAACTATGTGAGGAAGACAGCGGAACTTGCCACTCAATTTTACATCAATGCTGCCACCAGCCAACCCAATGTTTCCGGATTAATACTTGCTGGGTCTGCTGACTTCAAAACTGAGCTTAGTCAGTCAGACATGTTTGATCCTCGTCTTCAAGCCAAAATATTAAATGTGGTAGATGTCTCTTATGGAGGGGAGAATGGTTTCAATCAGGCCATTGAACTGTCATCAGAGATCCTGTCCAATGTGAAATTTATTCAGGAGAAGCGCTTGATAGGCAAATACTTTGAGGAGATTAGCCAGGACACTGGGAAATATGTTTTTGGCGTGGATGATACACTGAAAACTTTGGAGATGGGTGCTGTTGAGATACTTATTGTATGGGAAAATCTGGATATTAATAGGTATGTGTTAAAAAATAGCACTACTGGTGAGATTATCATAAAGCACTTGAATAAGGAGCAAGAGGCTGATCAGAGTAATTTCCGTGCTCCTGTTGGCTCTGCTGAATTAGAGGTGCAGGAAAAGACGTCTCTGCTGGAGTGGTTTGCTACTGAATACAAGAAGTTTGGTTGTACACTTGAATTTGTCACCAACAAATCTCAAGAGGGATCCCAGTTCTGCAGAGGTTTTGGTGGGATTGGGGGAATACTCCGTTACCAGCTTGATATAAGATCATTTGATGAGTTTTCTGATGATGGTGAAGTTTATGATGATTCTGAATAACAATCAATGAACTTTTCCCCAATGCTGGTGCAGGAGAATGGGGCAAAAAGGCCTGCACCAGAGCGCGATATGCGCTTGCTGCTGCTGCCCCGGAGTTGGAATTTGGATCTCAAAACCATTGCTGAATATATGTAAGTTTTTTATTTGTTTTCTTCTCTTTTCTATGCTTCTACTAATTTTTCAGTTGGCACTTGATTGAATTTTTATTCCCTAACCCTGTTTTGGATATTTTGTTTCCACGGTCTCTTCTTTCTTGAAGGAGATTTGCAGAAATACACGAGAATCTTAATTGGGTGATTTCATCTATATTTTGGATTATTCCGAAAAAAAAATTATTGGAGTTATGTTTCTTGGATGGGAGCAGCATGAAGGGAGTCACATGAAGAATAATGTGCTTTATTAGGTATTTCCATTGCTTCGGGGGATTGTGTGAGCTACCTTTTATCGCTATATCAAATTTGCTTGTTGACTGATCGAGACTCTGCAGTTCTCTGAGCCTGTGGTTTTGTTGAAACTGCTCTGTTATGTCCTCGAGAAGTTTACCCCATCATTATGACTTTTAATATATGTTTTTAATTCTGTTGAATACATTTATCATTAGCATATATGTTTGGTGGATTGGATTGAAGATACAATCCTAGTTTCCATAGGTAAAAGAACAGAAAATGCTGTAGGCACCGGAAACCTACATGTAAATTTTCACTCCCTTCTCACATTTGTAACTTAGTGGGACTCTTGAGTGATGTGATTACTTGTGAGAAGGGAGTGAAAAATTGTGGTTTTCTCAATGCCTGTAGCACCACTCTGTGAGGTTTATATATTTTATATTTTTATTACATGGGTTGTGTGCGTTTCTTTAGAGCCAATACACGCCTATGCCCTAATCTTCTACACGTGGAAAAAAGAAAATATGCCAGGCCATCAAAAATTTGATGTGAATTTTGAAAATCTAATTATTGGATTACATATTTCTTACGCATATGACAGAATTTAAAGGAATTGGCTGCCTTAATTTACCAATTTTTTGTGGAAAATACTTACTGTTTCGAACAAACCTAAGAGTTAAGACTACAAGGTTTCCTTTAAGAAATACAATCAGACAAGTAGTACACATAGAAATGGAAAAAGAACATTATTATTTATATCATGTAAACTTAAAAAAAGGATCTGACCCTAGGCTTGACTTGGCCCACCCCTTTTGGATTCAGGTTGTGGGTTAGGTATAAAACCGACATGACTCGATCCACGCTCAGTCTTACTCCATTTTATAAATTATGAAGAACTATATATATATATATATATACATACATATATATACACACCACAAAGGGGGCAGAACACAGCGCTGAAGGCCGAAGTATAGTTATAATCAAAGGAAAACCAGTAAAACTAGCCCAGAATGTGGTAGCAACAATTTGAAAATAAAATAATTAAAATAGAACCAACCAAGAAGGTGGTAGCAACAATTTGAAAATAAAATAATTAAAATAGAACCAGCTAAGAAGGCGGTAGCAGTACAATATATTAAACACAAAGCTGAAAGTAATTATTATTAAAAATAAACAACAGTACTTACAGCAGTAGTAGTTACATGATTTCAGTATATTAAACACAAAGCTGAAAGTAATTATTATTGAAAATAAATAGCAGTACTTACAGCAGTAGTAGTTACATGATTTCGACAAGTACAAGGCTTGAAACTAATTCTTGTTACAAGATTTGTAGGAAAGTAGTAGAGGAAAACTTAGAGGAAAACTTAGAGGAAAATCCTAAAGAGGAATATGCCTAAAGGAATTCTCCTGAAGGAATTTTTGGAAGAAAATTTTGAAGAAAGTTTTGAGTTTTTGCATAAGGGACATCCTCCCTTTTTTTTTTTTTTGATAAGAAGGAACATCCCCTTATATAGGCAGAAAAAGCATAATGAACAATAACAGTGAATAGTGACGGTGAACAATAACTTTTCACTTTTCAACTCAAGATAGCAGGAGCAAAGTTCGAAACTTCAGTTCAAAGAACCAGTCTTCACTATTTTGCCATTTTGTGCCAAAAGTATCAAAGTAACCATAATCATTAGGAATCAATTTTATCAAAAGCTAGATATATATATATATATATAACCCATTTTCTTCTACCTTATGTGTGTGTTTGTTTTTCCAATATATATATAGCCTAATTTAATTAAATAAAAAGGTCATAAATCCATGTAATCACATAAATGAACAACATGTTAAATAAAAAAAATAATAAAAAAACAATTGATTGACAAAGATAGATAGGAAAAGATTAAGGATATTACATATTACATTGTTGTCGCAAGAGCACTTATATGACTTATTTGGTTAACAAGCTCATTAAGGTTATTATAAGAAGACCCCCCGACCTGAACTGATCTTTTTGCCATTCTCCCAAGCTCAACTGCTTTCTCTCTTGCTTTGAATCCGTTTTCTCCTCCCATCAACTCTTTCACTCCTTCACATATTGCTTCGCGACTCACAATCTTCATGGCCCTATCCAAGTTTGGAACTTGGAGTCCCACCTTGAGTTCCTCTACCAAGTACTTGGCATTTAAGTGTTGCTCAGCAAACATGGGCCACGCCAAAATTGGAACTCCCTCTGACAAGCTTTCCAACACTGAGTTCCAACCACAGTGGCTCAAGAACCCACCAATTGCTTCATGGGCCAAGATCCACCTTTGATCCACCCATTCTCTCACAATTAGTCCTCTACCATCACAAGGTGGATTCCAAGTCTTTGAACGGACGATCCAGATGTAATCATGTCCCGATAATTCCAACCCATATGCCAATTCATCCAGTTGATTCTCTGCCAAATTGGATTGTGATCCAAATGACACATATATTACTGACTTTTCTCTCACTTGTTGGTTTAACCATTCGGCCCATTTTGCAGATGGGTTTGGCCCACTTGGCCCGTTTCTCACTCCCTCAATTTGATCATACAATAATAAAGGACCAACACACCAAACCCTTGTGTTATTTCCATACAAGGATTCCAATGAAGCAATATGGTCCTTTTCTAGCTCAACAAAGCTATTGGCAATCACACCCCAACTTCCTATATCATATATTTCAGATTCTAGAAAGAATTGAGAAACACTAGGTTCCCTCTCCCTTATTGAATTTGGCAAATCAGCTCTTGTGAGTGTGAAGCCAAGTTGCACTCCTTTCACAACCAACGGTTCTGTATCAGTGTCTACTTCTTTGTATGTTTGGTGAATGACCAAAGATTTCTTTACGGCCATTGGAAGCACTCCCATGCCATGAAACACCAACCGGGGAATACGAAAAACGCGACACGACGTGTTTGTCCAACCTAAAAATGTATCAGAAATAACACAAACCGGAAGGTCTTGGACTTCAGACATTTCTTCTAAGGTTTTCTCAAACTGTGGTTGAAGTTGTTTCGTTGCTGTAAAGAATGGAAGGAGTTGATCGCGTGAGAGTTGGGACATGTTTTCATAGCCTTTGGGGAGGCCTTGGACTTGAGGGAATGCAATTACTTTAAGATGGATATTTGAGAATTGTGAAATGTATGAGCTGATAGTAGAGGTATTTGATGGAGTAGTGAGGATTGTTACTTTGAAGCCTCGATGAGAAAGCAGTTTTGCAAGGTCAAGTAGGGGGATGGTGTGGCCTTGAGCCATGAAGGGGAAGAAGAGTATGTGAGAATTTGACGCCATTTGAGAATTGAGGATTGTTTACTGTTTACAGTTCTCACATCTATATTATTCCTACACTACACATATTGCATTATATTTATATACACATGCTCTTTCTATCCAACAAAACATATAGAGGGCCTTTATGTTCTTTCTCATTCTAGTGTAAATTTACTTCCAAATTTACACAGAAATCTTGATCCTTTTACCCTCTATCTTATAAATAGTAAGGTGCAATGTATTGAAAAGTTCATCAAAATATGATTTTCTCTATTTTAGATTTTCCAGATATCAAGTTTGATGACATATCATAGTTAATTATTAATATTCATTTCTTACCGTTGTAATCCTTTATTTAAAGAAAGATATTAATATTCCATTTGTTTTGATATCAACATTTTATGGAAAATGAATTATTGAAAAAACAACTTTTGATAGAAAATTATCTAATTTTTCTATATTTGATAGCAACCATAAAATGATTTGGAAAAATATATTTTGACTTTCTTTATTTAGCTTGGAGTGAAATAGAGTTGTTTTCCAACTAGCAATAATATCTCACGTCAAGCTTAATAAGGGAAGTTAAGATATAGTTATTCTTTGACATTTTTTCCCCTAATATTGCCAAATTTACCCAAAAAAAAAAAAGCTCTAAAAACTATTTTCATATAAGATTTTTCATCGAAACAAAAAAAAAACTGTAAATTTAATAAGAATTTCGCTTAAATACCCATGTTTCTTCCACCCAATAAAATGCTATTAGATCAAATTAAAAAAAAAAAAAAAAAAAAGATTAACACACACAGTCACCATTTCCTTAAATATAAATTCCAAATAATATTAGCAAATTGAAAAATTGGAGATTTTTCTTGAATCAATGACAACGCAATTGCCAAAGTCTATAGCTGATACAACTCGAACTATAGATCCGTTTGGATACAACTTATTTTTGCTGAAACTGAAAACTAAATATATTGTAGCAAAATAATTTTTAAACGTATGAATAGTGCTATGAGACTCATTTTTAATAATTTTTTTCTGAATAAAGTGGCTATGGGTCCCATGAATAGTGCTGCTATAGGTGTGAACAGTGATAATTGTCTCCTTGAAACGCGTGAAACAAAAAAAAAAAAAAAGAGAAGAAGAAGAAAAAGAAGAGGAAAACGCTGAAAAGTAAAAACGCAAACACCTGCAAATGTGAATCCAAACCCACACTTGGTCCCTACATTATGACCAAGTGTGGGTTTGGATTCACGCTTGTGGGCATCTGCGTTTTTACTTTTCAGCATTTTCCTTTTTTTTTTTTTTTTTTTTTTTTGTTTCACGCGTTTCAGGGAGACAATTATCACTGTTCACACCTGTAGCAGCACTGTTCACATACTGTAGTAGCACTGTTTACGCACTGTTCATGGGACCCACAACCATTTTATTCAGAAAAAAATTAAAAATAAGTCCCACGGCACTATTTATATATTTAAAAATTATTTTGTTACAGTGTTTTCAGTTTTCAGTAAAAATAAGTTGTATTCAAACGGACCTTATAACTCTCTATCTAGCAACAAATTCATTGTCTTTCGATGGAGGTGAGAAGCTAGAGTGGTGCTAAGATGGAAGGGATGCCGGAGAAGCATATATATCTACCTACATTTAGCGTAAATGTATTAATTTTTCATTACAACACAATATTTAGGATGCTGATTACAATGAAATTGTAATAAATAATTGGTATGAAACGCTGGTTACAAGTTAAACGGTGAAATGTTAAATGAGTAATGTTATTATTATTTTATTTTATTTTATTTTTTATGAACATTAAATGAGTAATGTTGGTTTATGTATTTAGGATGAATAATATAGTGTGAATTCTAGTTAACTCAACTAGTAAAATCTTTGATGGTTGTATAAGAAATCTGAAGTTTAATTCACACCTACACTAAAAAAAAAAAAATATTACCAAGATACTCAGAGAAAGAGAGAGAACTGCTTATAAGAGAAAGATTACCTAGAAAACCATTTTTATACATTTATAACTCATTGATTTCATGGAATTCTATACATGGGAAGTTGGGTTGGCCAGATTTATTTCCTCTTTTTTTAGTTTTTTTTTTTGGATTGTGTGACCAAAATAAATAGGATAATAAAACCCAAATATTGTATGGGGAATTGATCTTGAAATATTATAAATGAATTTTTTAAGAGAATTCCCCTAACCACTAAGATATTTAAAGTAATTGTGTTAATTAGTTTACTAAATATATATTTTTATAGTAATTTAGCAACTTTGAATTACTCATTTGAAATTTTTTTATTAAAAGATAATAAAAAAAAACCATTTTAAGCATTAATAAAAAAATTAAATAGATTTCCATCAACGAAACAGAAAATTAAATAGATTTGACCGTAAAAAGATTTAAATAAGTTTTAAATTCTTTGATATGTCTTTTACAAATTTTTTTATAAGAACTATACAAAAAAAGATTGATTCTTCCCTTATAAAAAAATTAATTTTTTTAATAAAAATAATAAAATAAGATGTTAACACAAGTTTATGGATAGCCCATCCCGCTAAAGACAAAATGAGCATTGCCTATGGACAAGGTCATGGGCTGAGATTTTTCTCTTTCAGCCTAGTCCAACTTGGTCTATTAACTAGTTAATATCTCACTATGACCAGCCTATTGAGATTATAGATGTCATCATTTTTTTTTGATAATTCAATAGTTACAATGGGATGAGAGAATTTGAACTCTAAATGTCTTATTAGAAACATCAAAATGTATCAGAGTTACAAAACTCTTGGCAAGGATTATAAGTGTCATTACAAATTCATATTATATCATTATATGAGTCCTAAGACTTATTAATTTAAAGGCATAAACCACTTAATTATATAATAATATTATAGTTATATATTTGATGTTCACATAACTTAATTGAACTAATAACTAGAGGCAGACTCGGCGGTTTCCCTACAAATCAACTAATAACTATTCTTATATAAAGAAAAAATAATAATTATAAATAAAATTTGGCAAAAAAGCAAATTTATTCTCTAGATTTGACAGAAATTCATTTAAGTTCTTTAACTTTACTTTCATTCAATTGAGTTCTCTAAATTTATAAATTTATTCAATTTAGGCTTTTCATCAAATTCTATTAAGAAATTTCCATTAAATATGTAATTAACTAATAAATAAGTAGGTTCTAATTAGCTTAACTGGTAAAATCTCTTATTGTTATATAAGAGATCTGTGGTTTAATCTCCACCTACACCAAAACTGATTGGTGTCTTAGTCTGATGATAAATAACTATTATTAGGAACGAACGCCATAAGTTGAAACTCTCACAGAAAAAAAAACTAATAAATAATATTTTTGGAAAAAATTATCACATATAAAATCTAAAATTATTTTTATTATTTTTATAGATATTTTTTAATGAAATTGGATAAAATGTTTGATTTGAACAAAGTTAAAATTTAGAGGATTCAGTTGGACAAAAATAAAGTTCAAACACCAAAATAAATTTCAATCAAATCTAAAGGGTGCAATTTACATTTTAACTTAAAATTTTTTCTTATAAAAAATAAAAAATACAAGAACACATAAATCCACCCAAAACCAAAACTCCTAATAAAAATCTACCACCCACCAATCCCAGAAAAGCCAACCAACACAAAAGATATATAAACTCAAAGAGAGCCAAAGAGAGAATAAAGTTCACACCTCTCTCTTTTTTTGTTTTTAACAAACCTCGGCCTAGATACACGCCAAAACCACCTTCAGGTTCGTCAATCTCTCTCTTTCTTTCTATCTTTCAATCTATAATTCACTTTTGATTCGAACTTATTTGGTACTTTCTGTTTTTTCAGAATTTTATGATTTGTTGTTATTGATGTAATTGCTGTTTTTTTTTTTTTTTTTTNGAGTTGGCAAGTTCGATTAGTTAGTTGTTTAGTATATTAGTTACGGATAAGGCATAAAGGCCACATTGTATTGAGGCAATAAGAAATCATATTATTCTTCATTAGATTCTCTCTCTCTCTCTCTGGGGTCTAAGTCCCTTGAAGTGGCCTAAAATTCTTTCCACCATTTCCATTAGATGCTTATCAAAATCCTAGTTACGTTCTATAAAGATAAACTTAGGTGGAAAGGATATGATCAAGGACATTTGATTTAAGTTTAGAGGTTAGATTACAGGATTGGGAATGTGTTAGACACCTAACCTGCCTAGTGAAACCTGTTTTCGAGACTTTGGTGACCAATGCTCATATCACATCATTAAACAGTTATAGCATCCAAAAACAAGTGAATGAAGAGTGTAAAAATCATTGCTAAACATGATGAAACCCTATTCTAGGCATGCAAAGATAGATCAAAGAATTGAATTTGAAATACATGTAGAATCTGTGTGTGATGTGATAACCCTAATCTAGAGAAGGTGAAAATGTTATTTAAATTGAAAAAGATTAAGAACAACCTAGATCTAACATGCTAGCAATTAAGAATATGTGAAGAACTAGAAATAAAAGCATGCTCGAATCTAAATAAACTATGGCATAATTAATAGAAATATTTAGAAACTTTACATGTATGCACCAGCATTCATGAGCACTCCAAGCAAGAAAGCTTCTCTAAAGTGGGATTCATGAATATGAAGTTAATAGCCTGAGACTGGGAGGTCCAAGCTATACCTTCTAGTGAATTAAGACCAAGAGGTCCCAGACACCAAAGGCTCCTTCCTACCACTACCTCTAGAAAATAAGGACAAGGTTCTCTAGAGGGAGACTCGTGAATACTAGGAAGTTGGTAGTTTAAGACTAGGAGACCCAAACTGTCCCTTTTAGAGAATTGAGACCAACAGTTCCAAGATACCAAATGCTTTTTCCTATTACTAACTCAAGAATGTAAGGACAAGGATCTCCAGTGGGGGAGTCGTGAATACTAGGAAGTTGGTAGCTTGAGACCGGGAGGTCCAAACTATCACTTATTGAGAATTGGGCCCAGGAGGTCCAAGATACCCAATGCATCTTCCTACTACTAACTCTAGAGAGAGAGAGAGAGATCTCAATTTACTAGGAAGCTCTAAGATTTCGGGGTGCTATGATCTGATACTAGAGGGGAGGATATTTATACTAGATGTTGTGGGGTTTATAATTAGAGCTTTTCCATGTGAATTTATGAAAATTTTGACTTTTGTGCATTAATTGAGAGTTTGGAGGGCTGGGGAGCAAGCAAAAGAGTTGAAAGTTCATTTCTTCTTGTAGCTTCCCTACAACCAACAAGGTTAACATCAAAAAATTATATCTCACTCATTTCTTAATAAAACAGGTCCATTTTTGTGCTTTAATTGAAACTCTGGGTGTCTAGTTTTTAGAAACATTGATCTCACCCAAAAATTCAAAATGGCCTAAGAGATATTCACGAAATAGTAACCAAAATACATTTTTTGGAGAAGAGTTTCAACCCAAATATTGTTAAATAGCTCCCAATTTAACTCTCTTTTACCATAGATAAGCCCCATTAACTTACTTCACAAATGCATTATTTTGCTATATTATAGACAATCTTCACTTTGAAGATTATGTTTTTGTTTCATATCCAAGTGAGAAACCTCCAATAGATGTGGGGGGATTATATGTATTATATGTACCACTTCGGCCTCAAAGTTTCCATTAAAAAAAATGCCTTAAATGGCAGGAAGAGAGTATGCAACATGTCCCTTTACCAAGATTGAGTTTCCATGTTAGTTAGGGTCATGACCTTTGGTTCTTCACCAATATCGATCCTCATTAGGATCATGCTTGAGTTAAATTGGCGAGTTAAGGTCATTATGGGAAAATTAATCTCTTTCTTCAATTGGAGTACTTTATCAAATTTGCCTGCTCCACGGGCCTCTTCTTATGCTCTTTTCATCCCCCATCCTCCCCCCACCCCCAAAAAAAAAAAAAAAAAAATCTCTCAATGGAGAATGCACCACCATTCAACTTTTGCTTTAGATGGTTACTCTTGCTATCTCAAGTTTGTTTTTTGTATCTTCTTAATGGGGAAGGGGGATTTTTTTTTTTTTTGGATGATGGGACGGGTAGGGGGATTTGATCATTGTAAGAGGTTATGAGTTTACTTTGCTATTTATCATTTACTATTAAAATGCACCACCATTCAACTATTGCTTTAGATGAGTTACTCTTGCTATCTCAAGTTTGTTTTTTGTTCGCTTTTATGTGAAAAGATATAGATAATACCAGGCTGGCCCGATGCGTCAAATATTGGATAAGAATCATGTTTGCAATGTGCTATTTAATCTATTCTCTTTTTCATGTGAAATCATACCAGGGTGGCCAGCCTGATGTCAAATATTGGATAAAGGTCATGTTTACAACTTGTTTTAGTTCAATCTTTTCCTAATTAAATTATATCCAACTAGATTGAACCCAAACCTGTTCACCCTGTTAGTTTGCTAGGCCTAGGATTTTTTTTTTTTGGGGGTGGGGGGGGGGGCGAAGAATTGCCAGGTCTAGTTGGAATTCTATAAAAAAATAAATAAATAAATAAAAAAGCGAAAATATCAATTGCTTAACTGTGATACTATTTTCATGTTAAAAAATAATGGATATGTTAAGTCATAAAAAGAAAAATAAATCAAAACCAATAGAGATTGTGTCAAGGATGCACCCATTTTTAGCATTACAAAGTCTCCCGAAAGGCTGAAATTGGCATTAGTAAAACATAGTAAATCTTTTGTCAAGCTGTTTGAATTTGAGAAAGAATTAGTCTTAAACGTGGAAAAATAGAGACGCCGCACCCCAAGACCCAAGTATAAATATATAACCTGCCAATAGCTTTTCCTATCATATCACCAAAAAAAAAATTGTATGTGTAAAAGTTGACAGAAAAAAATAAATAAATAAATAAATAGAAGATGAGGTTAACTTGTTTCAACATGAAGTCATGGCCCTTGTGCTTTGTTTTTTATATAAGCATGGTGGTTCTGATCAATATATAGCATCGCAACTAGAAATATCAATGAAAATGATGGCCATGTTCCTGTTTCAGCTTTCAATCGTGGTGGCGATGTTCGTGCTCCACCTAATCCTTGCATCAGGAACAACCATTGTCGTGGTGGTCCTGGTTATTAGACCAACTAATACCGTGGTAGTTCTTTTTAAATAACCAGTTTTCCCAAAAGCTAGCTCCCTTTGAACCTTCCAAGGAAAAGCTAATGTCTTTGTTTTTTGTTCCCCTCCCCCCTCCCTAAGTTTCCTGTATGAATAACAATCCTAATGTAATTTTGTTTAATAAATATATATCTCCTTCAAGCATGTGAACACTTTAAATTGCAAGCATAGCACTAGAGCTACTATTAGAATTGCCTAAAACAATATAATGCAGATATCGAGCAATAACATTTGGTCCATTTCAAGTTCTTGGGCCATCAAAATACAGGGTCCACACCACGTTGCATAGAAATCAAACAATATTCATTAAACGTCAAGCTCAATTTTCTCCCTTAACCAGCTCCTGAACACTCTGATCTGACAATTTCTTCTGCTCACCCAATACAACAAACATATTCTATGGGATTTGTTAAGAGAATTCTCATCTATATATCTATATATATACTATAAAACTGAAGACGTTTGATTATTTGTTGACTTTCTAATATTTCACCGCATAAGCTTTAACAAAACATTTTTTTAGTTTTTCTTTATTTAATGTTTTGACTAATTACTACAGGACTATGGAAAACCCTAAAACCATCACAATTTACAAGATTTTGTCTCTGGAAGCCCTAAAACCCCACACGCAGAACCAAACTGTTATAGAGTCACTCTCGAAATCTTCAACACGTCCACCTTCAACATCCTTGAATTTAAACCCAGCAACAAGCACCACATTGAAAGAGAGCATATATTTGGACTCGGGAGCCTAATTGAGACTCTCTAGTTTGATAGTGAGTTCCATGATACAATGGATACACTGTACCCAAGTTAAATGGGGTGTTACTTTCCATGGTCGTCAACTGGTTACGACTAGCAGGAATGCTCTCTAGTGAGAAAGGGTAAGTCCAAGGGGTAGTGAGGTTAGCTTTTGGGTTGACATGGCAGTTAGATTCCAAAACAAAACAAGCAGAATTTATGGGAGTGGTTCTTGCAAGGTTTAACTGGTTTTCGGAGTGAATTGGCGACAACTGAGGCCGATGTTCATAAGTAGTCCTAGCAGGTGCAGAAGGGGGCTCATGGGTTCTCGATGTAAGGTAACTCCTAGGATTAGTGTGCCTTTGGCTTCTCGAAGCCCTCGCCAGAACGCAACCCAGATTAAGGGCAGCTAAACCACATAAGGAGGGAGAACAAAAAGAAGCAAATACAATCACAGCACTAATCAATGGACAGAATATGTGGAAACCTTGCGCACCATATTGCGTTCACGCGAGTTTCCCCGTTATTTTATTGACCAACGTGTAAAAAAAAAAACAAATTATTTTATTTTATTGATCTGTCAGTTCCCCGTTAGTTTGGTGACAGAATGGTGCTTCAAGAACTTAAATGAAGGGCATTAATTAGTTTAGGGATTAAAAGTAGTAAAAATAAAATGTAGGGACTAAAATGGAAAAAAGTCAAAATGTAAGGACTAAAAGTGCATTTACGCTTTATTATTATTATTATTATTATTATTATTATTATTATTATTATTATTATTATTGTGTAGTAAATATTTAATATTTATTTATATGAAATTTTGCAAAATCATTTTAAACGTTTAATCCTAAAATTATAATATAAACTAGCCTAATCACATGCGCTCCGAGCATGTGATGAGGCTCTTTTTTTTTTTTTTTTTTATTAGTGTTATAATTTTTCACTTATTTCAATTTTGAGATTTACACTTATTTTCCCACAAAAATTATACGTTTAGAACCACTAATATGGCCAAAAGTGTCAAGACTAATTCTAAAAAATGAACACCAAAATAGCATTGAAATATGTTTAGTTTTTTGTTTTTCTTTTTTCTTTTTTTTTTTCTTTTTTTTAACAAAACTTGGGATGGTTTTTTTTTTTTTTTTTAAATTAAAAACTGTATGATTGTTTTTTTTATTAATAAAATGTAGGATGGTTTTTTTTAGGAGAAGGTGGGGATTGTGGAGAGTTTTTATTTTTTTTCACTTTTTGTTATAAACTTTTTTTATTTACGGTTTTAACTTTATTTTTATTTTTTAGGAATAAGGATAAGTTAATTAAATTAAGGGTATTTTTGTAAGTCAAAAAGTCAATAATTAACTTTCTGAATCTTCTTAATAAATAGAGATAAATAGATTTTTGTGTACCTACAACATATCAAAATTCAAATAGATATTGAGAGAAAACAGGAAATCATGACATGTACAGAGTGCAGACCATATGTTCTAAATGATAACCTAGACTACAATGGCTCAAACCCAACCACCTGATTTAAGCTATAGCCAATGGATAATTAACTACTAGCTCAATAGCACATTCATCATACTAATAATTGTTCTAAATGGAATTGCAATATCCAATCCAGAATTAAATAGTCGTATCCATAGAAAGTTAAAGAATTTAAAACCCAAAAAATAGAAGCCAAATAACAATATTTAGAATCAAATACAATAATCGTCAGATCTTGATAAAATCTCTAAACTTTAGGGTATTTTTGGTAGAGTAGATTTTAAGGAGGATAAAAAAAAAGGAGGAAGGAAAACTTTTTGGAGGGTATTTGGTTGAGAGGAAAAAAGATGGTGAGAGATAAGTGTTTTCTCTCTAGCCCATCAAAAAGTTTTCTCCCCAACATAGGGAGAAAACAGGGGAGAAAAAAAATTAGAACTGGGTTGACAAAAATGCCGATGTGCACTATGCACATAGGTTTCGTCCATGGCCAGTGTTTTTTTTTTTTAATTTTTTTTTTTTTTACCACTTGCACATAAACAATTTTTTGGCTAAAAAAATGTGTTACTTTTTTATTTTATTTAATAGTGACATAATTGTAAATTTATACCAATTTCACTTCCATCATCTCATTTTTTCTTTTTCTCAACTAAACAAATAAGTTTTTCATCTCTTCACTTTTCTATCCTCCCATAAAAAATTAAATCTCTTCTATCCTCTCACTTTTCTATCCCCTCCCTATTTTCTATCTTCTTACTTTTCACTCCTCCAACCAAATGAATATCTAAAGGCTAATTCCAACCTAACTTCACAAAAATCATAGGACCCGCTAACATGTTTGAATGGTCAACCAGAGTCCAACATCAACAATAAAATCTTGTACCAAAGAAACACAAGATTATATAGGATTGCAAAATAAACATAAGTCTCATAAGTGCACTTTTTTATCTTCGATGGCCAGCCTTGCTGGCAGATAACCTTGAGAAAATACCAAGCATTTTTGCTTTATTACTCAAAAACTAATAAATCACAATATTTGACATTCAAAATCTTTAAAAAAGTGATCTTTAACAAACTAATAAATCATAATATTTGACATTCATAACCATCAAAGTATACCCATCATAATCATTAAAGAATACCTAGACAAATCGACATCTAATCTTTAGCAAACACAAAAAATTCATCAACACCAAACAAAAGGGAAAATAATTAATAAATATAAAAAATTAAAAAAAAAAAAAACCCACTGACACAATCGCCTTACAAACTACAACGGCATCATCTCCCTCACACTGGTGGTGTCATCCATCTCTTTCTCGGTCTCTCAATCTCTTCCAATCACTATTTCACCATTAGGGGTTTGTCCAAAAAAGAAAGAAAAAGAGTGACAAATTTGAATCAGTTATTTGGGTTTTTAACTGGTAGATAGAAAATTGAAGAGCATTGAAGAGAAAGGAGTCTATGACATTGAAGAGGAGAGAGTCCGGGTTGTGGGCATTGAAGATCTGAAGTGATCTTCTCTGCCAAGATTTGCACGGCCTGGGCTGAAGGGGAAAGGGGGGAAAATCAAGATATTATCGTTGCTAAATGGTGTCATATTAAGTGATTAGTGGGCAAAACTCTCACCAAACTAGAACCATATTCCACAAAAAAGAAGTTGGCTTATTACAAAATTCATGGGCTCACAAATAGTGCACACGGGATTCATGAATAATACCAAAAATAATTTACAAAATCAAATAAGTTTCAGCTTTCATCACTTCTCAAACAGATTATATATATATATATATATTTTTTTTTGAGAAAGTAGTATATTACTATATTGGTTTGTTTGAGAATAGAGCTGTAGTTCAATTGGGTATAGTATAAGTCTAATTAGATAATGAGCGGGTTTTGGCCATTCTAGACTTATATGTTGAATTTCATGTGGACACAACCTTGTACCTTGTGAATTAGGCAATACAGTTCTATGACTATCTTCAAATTAAAGAGCTTAAAACAATTATGAAGAAATTATAAGGTTCTCATAGTAGACAAGTGATATAATCTATCATTTCACTAAAAAAACTTCCATATGTTTAAAATTACTGAATAAATTACTGAATTAGAATTTTTTTTTTATAGAGAAATTTTTTTAAACAAAAACTAATTATTGACTTAACAATATTAAATAAATAGGAGTCTTTTAGTAAAATAATGGACAAATAACATGGTCAATTGAGGTCGGTATAATTTCTCCAATTATGTCCTTTGTACAAATTCCAATTTCACGTTACATTTGGAAAAGAGCAAGGCCATCAACGAATAAGTCAAACTATTAATCTTAAGAAGCGGGTCGGGTATCCACAGGGTTGAAGGTTCGGGTAAAAAGCGGGTTTCAAGTAAGACCTCCACTCCAAATACAAAGGGTGGACACACATAAATCCGACCCAAAACCAAAAACTCATAATAAAATTCAAACCCAACCCACCAATCCATCGAAAAACCGACCCACAAAGAAGAGATATTATATATAAAGCACAAAGAGAGCCAAAATGAGTTCACACCCTCTCCTTTTGTTTGTTTGTTAAAAAACAAACCTCTGTAGCCAAGAATTCACGCGCTTCAGGTCCGTCCATTTTTCTTCAATCTCTCTTTCTCTCTATCTTATAATTGATCATATCTTAGGGGTTTGATTAGGGTTTTTATTACCTCTTTTGTTTTTTAGGCTCTTTGACGCGTGAAAGATTCTGAAGATCTTTGATTCGAACTTGTTTTGATTTTCCAGATTTCTAATTATTCGAATATGTTTTCTGTGGCTGATTTTTGTTGAATATATCTGATTATAAATTATGTAATTGCCCGATTTGATTGTCGTGTTTTTTTTTTTAATTTAATTTTATTGCCATTAAATATTCTTTAATTTGTTTAAACTATTATTGATTTGTAAGCTAGCAATCTTAGTTTGGTGGTTTTTGAAGGACTCTGTGTGTATCTGTGTGTGAGCTTTTGCTCTTTGTTTGTTATGTTTGTTCATCAATATAATGCTTGAATTCCTATAAAAAAATATATATATATATAATGCTTGAATTATATATATATATATATATTTTTTTTTTTTTTAAATTATTATATTTATTATTTTCTAAATTTTCAGTTAAAATCTAATTTTTAATTTGTTTTGATAACATAGGAAACCTTTATAAAGAAGAGCCATTTGGAATTGTCTCTAGCTCGTAAAACCTACGGGCAATTGACTGTACCTGCCCCGCCAGAACCAGTTGCTAGGTAATCTATGGGCATTTACCCATGATGGGCTATTTTTAATTGTTTCTGTTTTGGTGGTTGTTTCATTCTTGAGCTTCTCACTAAAGAAATGCGTAATTTATAGAAAAATTTTATGCTCCAAACAGGGCTTGCAAAGTTTACATTATATGCTGGGATTGTGAACATGAGTTTTGCTATGATTGTTTGCTCTGATTTGTTCTGATTTTTGTTTTTGGGTTTTTTTTTTTTAATTTAAAGAATTTACTCTTTATTGTTCTGTGGCTATTGGACTTATGCTAAACTTGTCACTCTTATTTATTCAGCTATTTGGTTTCTGTGATCTACATGTTTTAACTGCTGGGGTATCTGTCATAGATTCATGATAAACACAAGTCATAGCTTTAATGTTACTCCATCTTCTCAATTTATGTGTGATATTATACTTATTTACACACTTTTGGAGCAATAATATTACTTAATTATAATTAGGAAAGCATAGAAACTGATTTGACACCTCCTATTTATGTGGTACCCAATGTATTAAAGCATTTTGGCTAGTAAGCACTTTTGAAATTCTATTTTAGTATTACAAGTGGAGAATTGACAATTAAGTTTAATGTTAAAATAGTTTGGCATTGAAGGAATATTATATCTAGTGGGATTATATTTTATTCTCAAGTACAGGTTAGTAAGATTTTGTTTTCAGAATCCATGTGGTGGTATATGTCTTATGTAAGCATGTTAGTATTTTCAAGTAGATCAGCTGGTATCAATTTCGCTGGAACATTGCATATGTGAGGAAAATGATTATGGGTGTTCTGCCCCCCTTCTTTTTTAACATTTGGAACTATGTTTTTGTTAAGCTTGTAAAAGTTCTAGTATTTAGTAATACCTGTAGCGTTGTATTAACCTTATGATAAGTCATAAGAGTGCTATGTTTTTTTCACTCCATGTTTCATAATAATATGTAATGAGGAGATACTGTCTCATTTGGCCCAGTAATGTGGCTGGAGATACACATGTTATTTTGGAATATGTTAATAGTTCTTGTTGGAAGGTTGAAACTTCACTTGAAGTAGGTATTCTGGATAGTGTCACCTTGGTAATAGTTGTTTTGTATTGATAATAATGTTTTGGAGTTGCTAGACATAACATATGATTGGTTCTGATGATACCTTTTCTGATTTACCAATTAATATACAGCCTTTGTGAGTTACATAACCTGTGTCAGTGCATGTGGGGCCCTTTTTTTTTGGTGTTTTTTATTTTTTTCTTTATTGTTGATTTTTGGAGTCCTAGCATTTTTGCTCGTCTCCTTTTTGTTCTGAAATGTGTAGTTTGATTAATGCTGTCTGTGCAGGTAATCAACTACTTTTTCTGTATCTACTATCACAATGGCAGATCAAGAAGCTGATAAGAATATTGAGATATGGAAGATCAAGAAATTGATCAAAGCTCTGGAAGCTGCTAGAGGCAATGGTACAAGCATGATTTCTCTAATCATGCCTCCAAGAGATCAAATATCCCGTGTTACCAAGATGTTGGGTGATGAATTTGGTACTGCCTCCAACATTAAAAGTAGGGTGAATCGCCAGTCTGTGCTTGGGGCAATTACATCTGCGCAGCAAAGGCTTAAACTTTACAACAAAGTTCCTCCCAATGGGCTTGTGCTCTACACAGGAACAATTGTGACTGATGATGGGAAGGAAAAGAAGGTCACATTCGATTTTGAGCCATTTAGGCCAATTAATGCATCCCTTTACCTTTGTGACAACAAGTTTCATACAGAAGCACTGAATGAGCTTTTAGAATCTGATGACAAGTTTGGTTTTATTATCATGGACGGTAATGGGACCCTTTTTGGGACTTTAAGTGGTAATACTAGAGAGGTTCTTCATAAATTTAGTGTTGACCTTCCGAAGAAACATGGAAGAGGTGGGCAATCAGCTCTACGGTTTGCTCGTCTTCGAATGGAGAAACGCCACAACTATGTGAGGAAGACAGCGGAACTTGCCACTCAATTTTACATCAATGCTGCCACCAGCCAACCCAATGTCTCTGGATTAATACTGGCTGGGTCTGCTGACTTCAAAACTGAGCTTAGTCAGTCAGACATGTTTGATCCTCGTCTTCAAGCCAAAATATTAAATGTGGTAGATGTCTCTTATGGAGGGGAGAATGGTTTCAATCAGGCCATTGAGCTGTCATCAGAGATCTTGTCCAATGTGAAATTTATTCAGGAGAAGCGCTTGATAGGCAAATACTTTGAGGAGATTAGCCAGGACACTGGGAAATATGTTTTTGGTGTGGATGATACACTAAAAACTTTGGAGATGGGTGCTGTTGAGACACTTATTGTTTGGGAAAATCTGGATATTAATAGGTACGTGTTAAAAAATAGCACTACTGGTGAGATTGTCATAAAGCACTTGAATAAGGAGCAAGAGGCTGATCAGAGTAATTTCCGTGCTCCTGTTGGCTCTGCTGAATTTGAGGTGCAGGAAAAGACGTCTCTGCTGGAGTGGTTCGCTACTGAATACAGGAAGTTTGGTTGCTCACTTGAATTTGTCACCAACAAATCTCAGGAGGGATCCCAGTTCTGCAGAGGTTTTGGAGGGATTGGGGGAATACTCCGCTACCAGCTCGATATAAGATCATTTGATGAGTTTTCAGACGATGGTGAAGTTTATGATGATTCTGAATAGCAATCAATCAAGTTTTCCCGAATGCTGGTGCAGGAGAACAGGGCGAAAAGGCTGCACCAGTGCGTGATATGCCCGAGCTTGCTGCTGCTGCTGCTGCCCCTCCAAGATGGAACTCAGATCTCAAAACCCCTAGCAAAATATATGTAAGTTTTTTTACTTCTTTTATTCTCTTTTCTATGCTTCTACTTATTTTTTCAGTCAGAACTAGGTTGAATTCTTATTCCTAACCCGTTGGCTATTTTGTCTCTTTTGTCTCTCTTTCTTGAAGGAATTTGCAGGAATACCCAAGAATCTTAATTGGGTGATTTCATCTAGATTTTGGATTATTCCAAAAAAAAAAATATTGGAAACATGTCTTGGATGGGAGCAGCAGGGAAAGAGTCACATAAAGAATAATGTGCTATATTAGGTATTTCAGTTGGTTTGGGGGATCGTGTGAGGTAACTTTTATCACTACATCAAATTTGGTTATTGGCTGATCGAGATTCGAGATGATAGTGAGTCTGCGGTTCTCTGAGCCTGTGGTTTTGTTGGAACTGCTATCTGTTATGTTCTTTTGAAGTTTACTCCGTTATTATGACTTTTTATTTTATGTTTTTTAATTCTGTTGAGTACATTTATCTTTAGCATATATGTTGGTGGATACAAGATACAATCCTAGTTTCCCTACTACAATAAAATAATATTTATATTAAGTATCGGGTTTGATATTGATTAGGTTAAAGAACAGAAAATGCTATAGGCACCGAAAACCTACAAGTAAATTTTCACTCCTTTCTCACATTTGTATTGTAGTGGGACTCTGAGTGATGTGATTGCTTGTGAGAAGGGAGTGAAAAATTGTGGTTTTTTAGTGCCTTCGGAACCTGTAAAAACAAGTGTTGTGTAATATATTTTAGAATATTTTTATTATACGTGTTGGGTGCGGGTATGGGCTCCAGGTGGAAAACCAAAAATCTGATCTGCCCTGCCCTCCAACCTCCACAAGTGGGGATTTGGGTTTGTGCTAGATCACCCTGTTAGATTGTCTCCAAAATTGATCTATTTCATGGTACAAATTATAAATCCGAATGTGTATTTTTCTAGTGTTATGTCATTTAAAATCTTAAATGACATGATATTTTATACACTATTAGAAGGAAGAAATAAAATCTAAATTTTGAAATTGAGAGAATTTTATCTTTTTAATAGAAACCATTTTGTACCTAAAAACGTTGATTCATGGGATGTTTATCTCATTACACTAAGCTCAAGGTAAATTTCTTCGTCAAGACGAAGATAATTTGAAAACAATAGAGTATCGTGAATTTCTGTGTTATTTAGCAAAGATTTAAGGAAGAATACAGCTTTGGACAGAGTTGAATAACGTTTAGGCAATTAATCCAATTAGTTGGGATCAAGGTTGTACTGAGCGGACTATGCACACAATATGAGAGAGAGAGAGAGAGAGAGGAAAAGTAACCACAATGCAAAACGGCCTAACATTGTCAGAATTGATTGCAAGTATTACCTACCGGCTACTGCATAAAAATGACAGCCTCTCAAGTCTCAACTTGAGGCGCGTGCTAACCAACTTGTGAATCCAAAACTGTACTTCAAAGCTCTAATAGAAGTTCTAGAAACCTGAACAAAAATAATAATTTACAACTAAACAGCCATAGTATTGAATGCAGAATTTGTGATTAGGAAGGAGGGAGTGTATTTTTTTTTTTTTAATAATTGGTCAAAAGAATTGCTCATGAGCATGAGCCGTGTAGCCTATTAGGGTATAATGCCCTTAGATCATTCCGCAACTTGTTATGACGGATGGGATCAGTTGTTCATATGTTTTACCAGCTAAAAGCGAGTTCAAATGGCTCTTCTTTAGAAGGTTTTCTGCGTTATCAAAAAGAACTAAAAAAAGAAAAAAAAAAAAAAGATTGATCAAAAGAATCACTATCAAAAATTAATATCAATAAATCTAAGATATCAAGTAATTTCAAAGGACAACTTGAAATAATTTTATTTTACTTTTTAAAAGTGTGTTTGCACGCTAATTAGATATAAGTCATCATGAAAGCATAACAATAAGTTACAGTATCAAGTTTGAAAAATAATGTAAATCAAATCAATAAAGGGCTTGAGTAGAATCAAATATGATTCTATTTTAATATTAGTCAATATAGTAGGGAGAGGGGGACAATCAATATATCTAAAGGGACTCCGAGGTAAAAATATATGTATATATATATATATATATCTAAAAGAGTTTTGCAGAAATCCTTAGGGCCCATCAATTCACAAAATAATAAATATGAGTATGTTGTGAGCAAGCAATTAGTCTTACTAGAACAATAGCAGCTTCTACAAAATTACTAAATTAGAGATAAGACTGCCTACTGACCGCCTATCCCAGACCATCTTAGAAGGAAAAGCCTCATGCACTAGGTACTAGGACATTGACTATGTAATTATGAATCGAGCCTGTTTGGGATTGCCATAAAAGCAGAGCTTTAGGTAATAGAGTTTTGGATGTAGATTTTTAACCGAAAAGGGCTTTAGCATTTGTCATGTTTGACAAACTACAATGATAAAGTGCATTGAAGTTGTTGCCCATCGGTCTATTTGGATCTCTTTATTTTGCTGAAATTAAATATTTTTTGTTAAAAATATGGTAGATAAAGGTAAAAGTTAGCTGAAATAGTACAGTGAGACTCATAAATAGTACCAAAAAGTGCAGTAGGACTCATGAATAGTAGAAAAAATAAATTAAATAGTAAAATAAGTCGGTAAAAAAATCTTTGCCAATCAGACACTTGGTGACCAAATTGATTTTTTTTTTTTTATGATGAGGGATAGTGTTTAGATATGAGAAATAACAAAAGAGAACATAATATAAATGCTTTTTTATTTTCATACTTAAATTTAAGGGATAATTACAGATTACCCACCTGTAGTTTAGCCCGAATTTAACTTAGCCATCTGTGGTTTCATTTTTTACACTTTACTCACCTGTGCTTCATTACGTTACTACTCCATAACCTACCCCCTTTTCAGACGTTACTTTAACATATTTTTTTATCAAAAACAAAACTCAAAACAGATCAAACACTCCTCTCTCCCAAAACACACACACATCCACATGAGGTAGATCTACTAATTTGCTTGAAAATCATGAGTACATACGATATGAACATATTAGCATATCAATAATTATGATAAAGTCAAGAACATTCAAATTATACCATCATTTTTTATTATTCTTTAGCAAACACACACCCTAGGCAATGAAGATTCCAACCAAGAATAGAGAGCCCGCCACAACAAAATTCCCCACATTCCCTCCATCAAACATCTACGAATACAACAAGTAATACACAATTCCCCACCTCTTTGCATCTTCCCATATCGAAGGCAAAGTCCTTCCATTATTGGAAGGTAGCAATGTTCAAATCCAATGTGGCTTGTCTTTGGCTATGTAGCTTCTTCAATAGCACTTCAGATTTGGATCTCCACTCTTGGCATTCTATATAGAACAAACAAACAAAAAAATAAACAATGGGCATGCTGGGATTTTGTTGAGTAGATTTGCCGTTTGGAGTTTGTTGGGTGGGCTTCTTGTTGTGTTCCGATGAGTCATGAATATGAAGGAAAGGATGGGTTGCTGAGACTTTTCTTAGGTGCTCATGTTTTTTTAATGGTTTTTACTGGGTTTTTGTTATTTGTTGGGTATGAATGACTGGGTTTAATTTGAATATTTCTATTTCAGGGGCTAGTTAGATTGAATTGGCTTTTTGGCTGAAGGGGCAAGTCGATTTAATGGTTTTATCTGTATGATGGGTTTCTTAGTTTGAGGAAATCTGGGTTTGATCTTGTTTTCTATTGCTTTTTTTTTTCCTTGTTTTGGGATGAGAGAGACATAAAATGAGAGTAAAAAGACTTATTTACCCCTCTTTTTTAACGGAGATAGGTAACAGAGACTAAACGGAATGAAGCACAGGTGAGTAAAGTATCAAAAATAAAACCATGGGAGGGTAAATTAAATTCAGGCTAAACTACAAGTGGGTAATCTATAATTATCCCTAAATTTAATTAATTCAATCAATGACCAATTATTTTATTGGGTAAATTTCACAAACATATCCTGAAATTTGCACTAATGTCAATTAAGTTTAAAACATTTAAAAACTGACAACTTCAGTCCTTAAACCCAAACGGCTTGTAACACCGTTACATTTTTTGTTTTTGTTTTTGTTTTTGTTTTACTCTCTTTATGTCAGACCTCTTTAAATCTCTCTTTTGTCCTAGAGCTCTTCTTTCTCTTCTCTCCCTCTAGCTTTTTTGTCCCTCTCTCTAACCTCTCTTTGTCTTTGCGGTGTGCCATGGTGGTGAGTTTGTGGTGGTTTGTGAGTTTTGATTAGATCTGTGTTGGAGGATTTGGGTTTTTGGTGGGTTGGCTTTGGAATTTTGTGGGTTTTAGTTTGGATTGGGGTTGGAGGAGTTATGTTTTTTGGTTTGGATCGGCAGAGGCGTGTGGCTATTGCCTTTAGAATTTCCTATGTTGATTCATCCTCCATAGTCCCTATCTTGAACGAACGCACTGCCACATTCTCGACCAAGCTGTGATCCATACATTTCCAACTTTCACACTTTACGGATCACTCACTGAAAGTAGAGAGTTGCAGTTACAAGTGGATGAAATCATGAATCAAAAGAGTGGGAAGCTCCCGAGGTGACCTTCACACTCGGCAGGTCACTGATTCAACTTTTTTACATCATAAAGATGTGACGGAGATTTTTCATAGAGAGCCAGAGTTTTGGTAATGGCGTGAGTTGTGTTGGGGTTTGACATTTTTGTGAATTTGAGAATATTTTTTGGGGGGTTTTAGCTTAGAGGAGGTTTTGATTTGTTGGGTTTGGTTTTGGGTTTGAAGTAGAGATTGGATTTTGATTTTGAGTTGAGGCTGATTTTTGGTATGGTTCTTGATTGCAGGTTCTTTGATTTGGGTTTAAATATTCAAATGAATTGATTTGTTGTGTTTTATTCTCATTAAATGAAAATTTGTTTTGATTGTTGGTTCCATTCAAGCTTTTTTTTTTTTCTTCTTGTTTGTTTATTGGGAACGTGTTCTTCAATTTATTCTTCTTCTAATCTGAGTCAAAGAAAGAGAGGAGAGAGACTAATGGAGACAGATGAGAGAATGAAGAGAGTTTTGGAATAGAATTAAAAATAGGTAACGACGTTACAAGCCAATTGAGTTTAAGGACTAAAGTGGTAAGTTTTTAAATCCTTTGGACTTGATTGGTATTAGGCCAAACCTCAAGGAATGTTTGTGAAATTTACCCTATTTTATTTTATTTTTATTTTACTATTATTAGCTCTCCTCTATCTCAAAATGGGTGGGTATTAGCCAAGAGTCTTGTAACATAATTAACTCCTCTCCAAGCACAAAGTGTGAATGTTCAAATAGTGTGTAAACCACCTATGAACGTTCAGACTCTCAATTTACAAAGTACCAACTCAAGCTTATTATCAAACAATGTATGTGCGGAATATGAAAATAAGCTAAAACATAATTGGTAAAACAATCTAAACCAAAATTAATCACAACCACAACAGTAATTAAAAGGAAAAGATTAAGGGAAGAGAGATGCAAACACAAAGACAATAAAGCGATGTGTTATCAAAGAGGAAACCGAAGTCCTTGACGAAAAACCTTTTCGCCGCCCTCCAAGCGGTCAATAATCCACTAGAAAATAAAGTTGGGATACATGAATAGTAGAAAACCCTCAAATCCTAATCTACCTAGTGCACCTGAGCCCTCCAAGCTTCTTGCTCTAATAGGGTTACGCCGAACCTTGTCTTCTTTAGCTTAATGGATCCCGCAATCGCCCATTGCATCAACCAAAATGAATTGGACCCTTCTAAACTACTTCCCAAGCACCAAAAAGCCTTCTCACAGATATGAGTATGGTGAGATAGAGATTTGGCTAATGTACCTCTCAAGAATGTAACAGTAGAGAGGGTGAGAGTAGAGGAATTTGGAGAATCAAAGGATAAAGATTGTGGATGAGTCAATCTTGTTTTTCTCTGAAGTTTTTCTCTCAAAATTTTATCTAGAAACTCTCTATACTTCGTAGGTATAAGAGTATTTATAGTAGGGTGTGTATGAAATATGAAAAGTCAGTTATAACCAAACAGGGTGTTCTGGCGACTCGAGCTCGCGACTGGAACAAGTCGCGAGTTTGAGTTGCGAGCTAACTGCTTGGCCAGTTGGAGGTTTTGTCCTACAGTGCAACAGCTGGCATGACCCTTCAACTCCTCCTGCATACTTCAAACGTGTGCCCTTCAGGCGACTCGCCAGTCACAAGCTAGTCGCGAGATCCAGTCGCGAGGCTCTTCTTGATTACACACTCTCGAGATTTTCTTCACACTCTCTCACACACTACCCTTACATGATTTCCACCTAAATACATGATTTCTAAATGCTGAATTACAAGCAAATTTGACACGGAATAAATCCAACAAAATGATTGAATAAATTCAACCTTACATAATGTTTAGAGGTCTTTTGGTGGGGGAGGGGAGAGAGAATGGTTCAAACTATGGAACTAATAGCATATATAACTATTCAATAAAGTTGGGATACATGAATAGTAGAAAACCCTCAAAGCCTAATCTACTTAGAGCACCTGAGCCCTCCAAGCTTCTTGCTCCAATAGGGTTACGCCGAACCTTGTCTTCTTTAGCTTAATGGATCCCGCAATCGCCCATTGCATCAACCAAAATGAATTGGACCCTTCTAAACTACTTCCCAAGCACCAAAAAGCCTTCTCACAGATATGAGTATGGTGAGATAGAGATTTGGCTAATGTACCTCTCAAGAATGTAACAGTGGAGAGGGTGAGGTAGAGAAATTTGGAGAATCAAAGGATAAAGATTGTGGATGAGTCAATCTTGTCTTTCTCTAGAGTTTTTCTCTCAAAATTTTATCTAGAAGCTCTCTATACTTCGTAGGTATAAGGGTATTTATAGTAGGGTGTGTATGAAATATGAAAAGTCAGTTATAACCAAACAGGGTGTTCTGGCGACTCGAGCTCGCGACTGGAACAAGTCGCGAGTTTGAGTTGCGAGCTAACTGCTTGGCCAGTTGGAGGTTTTGTCCTATAGTGCAACAGCTGGCATGACCCTTCAGCTCCTCCTGCATACTTCAAACGTGTGCCCTTCAGGCGACTCGCCAGTCACAAGCTAGTCGCGAGATCCAGCCGCGAGGCTCTTCTTGATTACACACTCTTGAGCTTTTCTTCACACTCTCTCACACACTACCCTTACATGATTTCCACCTAAATACATGATTTCTAAATGCTGAATTACAAGCAAATTTGACACGGAATAAATCCAACAAAATGATTGAATAAATTCAACCTTACAAAATGTTTAGAGGCCTTTTTGGGGGGGGGGGGGGGGAGAGAGAGAGAATGATTCAAACTATGGAACTAATAGCATATATAACTATTCAAAAACAAAAAGTGCACATTATGTGTCA
Source organism: Quercus suber (assembly GCF_002906115.3). Classification (NCBI taxonomy): domain Eukaryota; kingdom Viridiplantae; phylum Streptophyta; class Magnoliopsida; order Fagales; family Fagaceae; genus Quercus; species Quercus suber. Next base: position 124,714 of record NW_027070083.1, read on the forward strand.
TTTTGGAAAATAAACACCAAAATTTATGTCAATTCCTTATTTTTATTATAAAAAATGGGAACAATATACTAAAAAGCTTTAACGTAAGCTTTAGCTTAAAATTGTTTAGTAGAGAGAAAAAGCTATTTAACAAAATTGTCAAACAAGAGTAGAGCTGTGCAGCCAACCCACCACAACTGACTCGATTCAATCCAACTTGTTGGATTTGATTGATTTTAGGGGTTGTTGGGTTGGGTTGTGAATTTTTTTAGTGGTGTGTTGGATTGGGTTTGGGTCATAAGATTCACAAATCCGCTAACCCTAAACCCACATATATTTAATATATATTTAAAAAATATATTATACAATTTTTTTTAATACTTTTTTTGCCTCTCTTTCTAAATAAAACATAAACCCTAATTTCTCCTCATTTCAATCTCCTTATTATCTCATGCTACTCTCTCTCTCTCTCTCTCTCTCTCTCTCTCTCTCTGTGCCATCACTTCCACTCCTATTTTGAGCCTTAAATAAAATCCAAACCCTAAGTTCTCCTCATATAATTTGTGTTGGTTTGGTGTTTTGCTTAGGATTATTTGGTTATAAATTTTTTCATATTTGTGGTGGTGTTGTTCTAATGCTCAATTTAATAATAATAATAATAATAATAACAACAATAATAATAATAATAGAAATTAAAAAAAATTGTCCAACCCGATCCATGTGGGTTGGGTTGGATTTTTTTAAGCTACCATGTGGGTTGGGTTGAAAAAAACCCCTAAACCCGGCCCAGCTTGACCTATACACACCCCTAAACATGGGTGGTTTATTTTGCCATTTTTTTCCCTTCAAACACAATACTAGGCAAGTATAATTCCATAATAGCAACAAGACCATCAAGGGTGTAGCCACGAATAATTACTTGGGGGGCCGGGTTGTAGTAGAGATATACTAAATATAATTCATAAGTCTATTGAATATAAAATTATCAACTTTCATATATCATCATATTCTTGTACGTTAATGAACATGAAAAACTGTCTAGTTTAATGTAGACATACAAAAAAGAACATTCACATCAAATCATGCCTGACGATGATTTTTCATGGAATAAAATTCATCTATTATCATCTCTACAATGGAATTCCCTTCAATTTCCTTCTCTTTATAAACTATCATATTATCTGCCAAAAGCTCATCCTCCATTCTATTGCGAAGTCTTGTTTTTAACAGCTTCATAACTAACTTGGCTGAGAGATATAATAAATTATCATATAAAATTCCTTCTTACATGAATTATAATATAAATACACCTTTAGTTAAGTAATGACCTTTTAGGATAAAAAAATTAAATAAACAAATCAATCAAAAGTATAAACAAACAACATAAACAAAATACACAAACTCACGGCCCTCACCCCAATTGCCTTCCATAGATTTTTTTTCTTTTTCCATTTATAATTTACTTTCTTTACTACCCAATTACACAATGCAAGTCCCTCCCTACCCCCATTGAAGAGACAAACAACACAAAAGCCAAAAGTCATAGAGCCAGTGAAGTCAGTGGGTCAAGAATAAAGAATACAATAACAATAAACACAAAAAGACAAAGTCAAATAAGCATAAATTGCTTTGCTGGCAAAGGGATATCACATATTCACATACACATATTTGATATTTCTATTCTATTATTTAAACTTCAGTATTTAGTTCAGTTGTAGAAAAAAAAAAAAAAAAAAAAAAAAAAAAAAAAAAAAAGAGAAGTGAGATGAGAATGAGATACCTTGAGGAATTGAGATTGAGATGAGGGCTTGAGAGGTGATGAACAAGTTAGCGGGCTAGTGGAGTTTGCGGCTTCACAGCTAGCAGATGAGGACTGAGAAGATTGTTTCTAAGGACAGGCATCAAGTGTGACACTATAGAGGCGTGAATTGAGAACCAAAGGGAAAAAAAACAAGGCATAGGCGTAACAGTCAGATTGTTTTCTCCTTTTTTCTAACGGTGAGGATTAAAATTTGAAGATGCCTTTGTTTTGTTTGATTAGGCATATTAGATTTGGGGTTGGGCTGGGCTGGAAGAGTGTTTAGTTTAAAGGAGAAAAATTTTGTTTTATTAGGATATGTTTGGTACATTGTAATTATTATTACATGAGAATAGGAATAAGTATTACAAAGAATACATTAAATTAGAATGTAATAAGTATTAATATTCATTAGTTTAGTGACTATTTAGGAATATAATCCTGAATATGCATCCATAATTTAGTAAAGTATAAAAAGAAGGTGTAATTAAATCATTTTTAAATCAAATTTCCTAAAATACACTTTATTTTAAGGTGTTCAAAATATAGCTAATAATTAACAACAAATAAAATTATTTTCTTTCCTTTTGAAGATGTGGCAACTAATGGCTTTTTAGGAAATTTTTTAAAAAAGTTATTACATAAGGTGAAGGAATAGATATTCAGTCCTTTTGATAAGGAATAATTATTCATTGTAATAACAACATAACCAAACAACCGAATAGTTATTCCATAGGAATATCTATTACATTACAGTATCTGTTATAGTCTACCAAACATGCTCTTAGGGATTTGGGGCTGGCTAGTGGGGCTAGATGTGGGCCAAGGTTCTTCTTTTATTTGAAGTTGCATTGGACTAGAACTCTAGACCTCTAGAAGAATGGTTGAAATAATTTGGGGGGCTGGATATTTAGTTTTGGGGGGGCCCATGTCAATTTTTTATATACTTTAATGGAAATTTGAAAAATTTTAGGGGAGTCAAGTGGCTCCGCCCCTGTAATAGACCATTGAGTTTACTAATAAGACTCATGATATGTATGGATTCTTTAGCAGGATATGTATGGACCCGTATATGACATCACTTTTTTACTCAACAGTAACAAGTTGCCACCTAAGATTTATTATGAAAATTTTGTGGATGTAACATTTCTATATCTATAAAATACAAATTCTCTAACTCACTTCTTACTTTCCTTAAAAATAACCATGTTTAAAATGGAAAAAAGTGCACATGGTATACCAAAAGAGTAATGCTACAACCAAGCCCATTGGTATTGGAGCGAATTGTGAAATCCCTCACATTAGCATTTTGTAAAATATTTTGTATCTCTAGCATTATTTGTACCAAAATTGATGAAATATAAGTAAAACACAAAAAGTAAAATAAAAGATTTTTATTTAGATTTATTTTTATTTTATAAGCTATAGTTTATATACTATATAATAAAATTTGAGTCTTAAAAACCATAATTATGTCAGGTCGATGCACTACCTAATTGCTATGTGCCTACTCCTTTAAATAATAGTTTTACACTATTACTATTAACATTTTGCTACCAGATTTTTGCTTCACATATGTTTTTCAATTTATGTTCCAGCTACTTATTGTTTCTCAATAAAAATATATAATTATACACATTCATGAACAAAACTATGCAATATTCAGAGCCTTCAACTAATAACTATAATATTCACAAAGCATGGACAAACCAACATGTAGGTGGGGTTTGGATTGGACGTCTGTGTTTATAAGTTTGCGTTTTCCTTTTTTTTTTTTTTTCTTTTTTTTTTTGGTCGCACGCGGTTCAACTTTTACAGACAAGGCATTGTAGCAGCACTGTTCATGGGACCCACATCTACTTTACTAAAAAAATAAAATAAAAATGGGTCACGGCACTATTCACACATTTAAAAATTATTTTACTACAGTGTTTTTAGTTTTCAGTTTTCAGCTGTATCTAAACAAACCCGTAAACTCATTCCACCCCTTGCCCTTAAGTTAAAAAACTCCTGCTCTCTCAAAAGAGAGAGAGAGAGAGAGAGAGAGAGAGAGAGAGTTAAAAGACACCCCTAAACTAGCATGGTTAGATAGCCATCTAACTTTAGTTGAATAAGAGCATTCCCATCAGGTGTATCAAATGCCAAATAAAAATCCATTTCATGAGGTGTTTTAAATGCTATAATATTTGACACACATGAACAATACTGTTTCATCTTGGGAACAGTTCGGACATAAATGCTAAAAAAAAAAAATTTATTCATTTTCTCTCTCTTCTTTTATGACTTTTCTTTCTTTTCTCTCTAGCTTTTTCTTCTTTCTTTCTCTAGAATCTCCGCCTCTTCCTTATCTTTTGTCACTCCCTCTTCCTTTTTTCTTCTTCTTTCTTTTCAGAATCTTCACCTCTCCTTTTTTTTCTTCTTCTTTTTTCTGTCACTTTCTTTGCGCAACTCTCTCTCTCTCTCACTTTTTTTTTCCTATCTCTCTCTCTCTCTCTCTCTTTGCTTTTTTCTTTGCCTAGATCGTTGCCATTGAGATCGACTGTTGTTGTGGAGTTTGGCCTCATCGATAAGGTCGACTGGTGGAGATCGCACGTACGTTTGGCCAGATTTTTTTTTTCTTTTTTTTTTTTGTGGATTCCATGTGTTTGTGGGTGGTGGTAGAGTTGGATTGATTCCATGTGATTTGGGTTGTATAAATGGAGTCAATTCATCTCTTCATTTTTTTTTTTGAATGTTTTGTGTTGATTTTGGATTTTTTTTTTTAAGTAGTATTGGGAGTTGGTGGCGGCTAGTGGATTGTTGTCAGAGGCGGAGCCAAGGGGGGGCGAGAGGGGGCAAGTGCCCCCCCTGACTCCTCCAAAAATATTCCATATGTATTACAATTAGGAGTTTTTTTTAAATGGTTTACCCTCCTTGATGCAGAAACTAAACACAAATCAGGAAAAAAGTTTCCTGGTCCTGCTGAAATAAAGGGAAAATGACAAGCTTACTTAATGCCCAATAAGTCAATGACACCGTGTAAGGAAAAAAAAAAAAACGGAAAAAGTTTCCTGACACAAGCAAAAATAAATGGAAGAATTTTCCTTAGGCACAATAACACACAATCTTTGACTTGTCAGCTGTTAGCTTTTATTAATAATAATAATAATAATAATAAAGTGTCTTTCTTATGACATTTCAATTGATAGTCCTATATTTTACACTCTTTTTTTTTTTTTTTTGTCCTCAATTTCCTGACATTTCAGTTTAAAATTGTGGGTTTATGTTATGAACAAAAATTTTATTATTTTGAAAAATAAATAGAAAGTCGAATTTTACTTATAGTTTCAAAAACAATCAAGAAAAAATAGTGAGACATGTATACAACTTTGCAAATAAATTACTATATTTTTAATATTTTTCAAATTAATTAATTTCTACAATTTATTTTATAGTATTAATTTAAATGTCTAACTATAGTTTACTTATAATTAGTTTTTGTATGACACTTATAGTTGTCATTGTTTTTTGTTTTTATTATTTTTTATATTGACTTCTAATCTTGGCCCCCCTTGAATTGAAATCGTATTTGTTGTTGGTGGTGGCGGGTTGTACCTATGGGTGGTGGTGGCAAGCTATGCTTGTGTATGGTGGTGGGTTTTTATTTTGTATTTTTTTTTATTTATGGTTTATTTTAATTTTTTTAATATTATTTTAATGTATAGGATTGAAAAATAGAAGATGCGATGAACAGTAAATTGTAAAATGGTGTGTTAAAATAATAAAGTAGACTTTTTGATGTGTCAAAATGGCATATTTATGAAATAGCTAATGGGAATGCTCTAAATTGGGGTTTTCTCACAAATTAACTAATAACTATAATAAAATATAAGGTAAAATATTATTTTGGTTTCTAAATTTTATTTAAAGTTTTTATTTAATTTTTTTTAACCTAAACTTAAAAAAATTTGCTTTTTGTTCTTAAATTATTGAAAATATTTTTTTCATCTATATTTTTGTCCTTAAACTTGTAAAAAAACTCTTTGAAATGATTAAGGATGAAAAAAAAAAACTTTTTTAAATTTTAAAAATGAAAAACAAACTTTTAATAAAATTTCAAAACCAAAATAATATTTTAACATAAAACAAACTTACATATGCAACAAATTAGATTGGGTCAAATAGATTGAAACTCCCCATCACCCTTAAGCCAATCCACTGAATTTTGTTACCCTGATGTTACCATCTATATTTTTGCTTCTCTTAATTCCTTTTTCTGTTATTTGGTCTACAATCTCGCTTATTGGGCTGTGCTCTGTAAGTGGGATGAATAAACATATCTTCTCTTTCTTATTTGATATTTTTAGACTCTAGAATCTTGAGATGGTTTTGACTCTTTTTTTCAAATTTATATATATATATATATATCTATACTACTAATAAGCGAATTCCTTTTTTGGGTTTTAACATTTTGTATACTAAAATATTCTTACATAAATTTTTAAGTTTTCTAAAATACCCATATCTTTTAGTTAAATAATTTTAAATTAAAAAAACACAAACTGGTTAAAAGAGTAATTTATTCTTTAAGTTTTAGGATTTTTTTTTCTTTCATTTAGCTTAAAATTTAGGACATTATCTCTATCTCATTTTTAAACACTATTTTAGGTTAACTTACATATTTCTTTAAAAAAGAATACACGGTTATTTATATATCACTTTTAAATATTATAATACAAAAAATGAGTATTATTACATATTCAAAGTACGTGTGATGACTGATGAGTCTAATATAAATATATATATATATATATATTTGAATTTTCAAATTTATATTATTTTTACTTATATAATTTTTTATTTTTTCATTAAAAATAATCCATAAATTCAACTCAAACCAAAACTCAAAAATAAAATTTTAACTCGGCCCACCGACCCCTAGAAAAGACGAAAACCAAACCAACCCACAAAGCACAAACACAAAGAGAGCAAAAGAAAAAAAGGGAAGCAGTAGTCTACACTACACAATCTCTTCTTCTTTTTGCTTTTTAATCAAATCTCGGCGACCTAGAATTCACTCACAAAACCACCTTGAAAGGTCCGTCTGGCTCTCCAATCTCTCTCTCTCTCTCTCTCTCTCTCTCTCAATTCGAACATGTTTTGTATTTTGTTTTTCCAGAATTCTGTGATTTGTTGTAATTGCTGTGCGTGTTTCTCTTTGATTTTTCGTGATTTCTAATGATTCGAATATGTTATTTGTCTCTGATTTTTTGTTGGATATATCTGATTATAAATTACGTAGTTGCCTGATTTGATTGTTGTGGTTTTTTTTCGTTAAATTATTTAGTTTTGTCTTTATATTTTCTAGATTTTAGTGCACAATTTATTTTAAAAAAATTATTTTATTGCCATTAAATATTCTGTAGTTTGTTTAAACTACTATTGATTTGTAAGTTAGCAATCTTAGTTTGGTAGTTTTTGAAGGACTCTGTGTGTGAGCTTTTGCTCTTTGTTTGTTATGTTTGTTCATCAATATAATTTCTGAATTATATTTTTATTTAGAAAAAAACCTATTATATTTTCAAAATTTTCAGTTAAAAATATAATTTTTAATTTGTTTTGATAACATAGGAAACCTTTTTAAAGAAAGAACCATTTGGAATTGTCTCTAGCCCGTAAAACCTACGGTAATTCGCCCCAGATGGGCTTAGTTTTAATTCTTTCTGTTTTGGTGGTTGTTTCATTCTTGATCTTCTTACTAAAGATATACATAATTTACAGAAAAATTTTATGCTCCAAACAGGGCTTGCAAATTTTACATTATACGCTGCGATTGTGAAGTGTGAACATGAGTCTCGCTATGATTGTTTGCTCTGTTCTGATTTCTGTTTTTGGGTTTTTTGATTTAAGCATTTGCTTTTATTGTTCTGTGGATGTTGAACTTTTACAGTTTTACTAAACTGTGTTACCTTTATTTATTTAGATATTTAGTTTCTGCAACCTACATGTAATTGAGAGTACCTTGCCATAGCTTTAATGTTTCTCCATGTTCTCAATTTTTTGTGTGATGTTATACTTTTTGGTGGATTTTGGAGCAATAGCATTACTAAATTATAATTAGGATAGGATGCCCAATGTATTAAAGCGTTTTGGCTAGTAAGCACTTTGAAATTATATTTTAGTATCACAAGTGGATAGTTGACAATTATATTAAGTTTAATGTTAAAATAGTTTGGCATTGAAGGACTATTATATGAAGTGGGATTATATTTTATTCTCAAGTACAGTAAGATTTTGTTTTCGGAATCCAGTGTGGTNTTCTTTACGGCCATTGGAAGCACTCCCTTGCCATGAAACACCAACCGGGGAATACGAAAAACGCGACACGACGTGTTTGTCCAACCTAAAAATGTATCAGAAATAACACAAACCGGAAGGTCTTGGACTTCAGACATTTCTTCTAAGGTTTTCTCAAACTGTGGTTGAAGTTGTTTCGTTGCTGTAAAGAATGGAAGGAGTTGATCGCGTGAGAGTTGGGACATGTTTTCATAGCCTTTGGGGAGGCCTTGGACTTGAGGGAATGCAATTACTTTAAGATGGATATTTGAGAATTGTGAAATGTATGAGCTGATAGTAGAGGTATTTGATGGAGTAGTGAGGATTGTTACTTTGAAGCCTCGATGAGAAAGCAGTTTTGCAAGGTCAAGTAGGGGATGGTGTGGCCTTGAGCCATGAAGGGGAAGAAGAGTATGTGAGAATTTGACGCCATTTGAGAATTGAGGATTGTTTACTGTTTACAGTTCTCACATCTATATTATTCCTACACTACACATATTGCATTATATTTATATACACATGCTCTTTCTATCCAACAAAACATATAGAGGGCCTTTATGTTCTTTCTCATTCTAGTGTAAATTTACTTCCAAATTTACACAGAAATCTTGATCCTTTTACCCTCTATCTTATAAATAGTAAGGTGCAATGTATTGAAAAGTTCATCAAAATATGATTTTCTCTATTTTAGATTTTCCAGATATCAAGTTTGATGACATATCATAGTTAATTATTAATATTCATTTCTTACCGTTGTAATCCTTTATTTAAAGAAAGATATTAATATTCCATTTGTTTGATATCAACATTTTATGGAAAATGAATTATTGAAAAAACAACTTTTGATAGAAAATTATCTAATTTTCTATATTTGATAGCAACCATAAAATGATTTGGAAAAATATATTTTGACTTTCTTTATTTAGCTTGGAGTGAAATAGAGTTGTTTTCCAACTAGCAATAATATCTCACGTCAAGCTTAATAAGGGAAGTTAAGATATAGTTATTCTTTGACATTTTTTCCCCTAATATTGCCAAATTTACCCAAAAAAAAAAAGCTCTAAAAACTATTTTCATATAAGATTTTTCATCGAAACAAAAAAAAAACTGTAAATTTAATAAGAATTTCGCTTAAATACCCATGTTTCTTCCACCCAATAAAATGCTATTAGATCAAATTAAAAAAAAAAAAAAAAAAAAGATTAACACACACAGTCACCATTTCCTTAAATATAAATTCCAAATAATATTAGCAAATTGAAAAATTGGAGATTTTTCTTGAATCAATGACAACGCAATTGCCAAAGTCTATAGCTGATACAACTCGAACTATAGATCCGTTTGGATACAACTTATTTTTGCTGAAACTGAAAACTAAATATATTGTAGCAAAATAATTTTTAAACGTATGAATAGTGCTATGAGACTCATTTTTAATAATTTTTTTCTGAATAAAGTGGCTATGGGTCCCATGAATAGTGCTGCTATAGGTGTGAACAGTGATAATTGTCTCCTTGAAACGCGTGAAACAAAAAAAAAAAAAAAGAGAAGAAGAAGAAAAAGAAGAGGAAAACGCTGAAAAGTAAAAACGCAAACACCTGCAAATGTGAATCCAAACCCACACTTGGTCCCTACATTATGACCAAGTGTGGGTTTGGATTCACGCTTGTGGGCATCTGCGTTTTTACTTTTCAGCATTTTCCTTTTTTTTTTTTTTTTTTTTTTTTTTGTTCACGCGTTTCAGGGAGACAATTATCACTGTTCACACCTGTAGCAGCACTGTTCACATACTGTAGTAGCACTGTTTACGCACTGTTCATGGGACCCACAACCATTTTATTCAGAAAAAAATTAAAAATAAGTCCCACGGCACTATTTATATATTTAAAATTATTTTGTTACAGTGTTTTCAGTTTTCAGTAAAAATAAGTTGTATTCAAACGGACCTTATAACTCTCTATCTAGCAACAAATTCATTGTCTTTCGATGGAGGTGAGAAGCTAGAGTGGTGCTAAGATGGAAGGGATGCCGGAGAAGCATATATATCTACCTACATTTAGCGTAAATGTATTAATTTTTCATTACAACACAATATTTAGGATGCTGATTACAATGAAATTGTAATAAATAATTGGTATGAAACGCTGGTTACAAGTTAAACGGTGAAATGTTAAATGAGTAATGTTATTATTATTTTATTTTATTTTATTTTTTATGAACATTAAATGAGTAATGTTGGTTTATGTATTTAGGATGAATAATATAGTGTGAATTCTAGTTAACTCAACTAGTAAAATCTTTGATGGTTGTATAAGAAATCTGAAGTTTAATTCACACCTACACTAAAAAAAAAAAAATATTACCAAGATACTCAGAGAAAGAGAGAGAACTGCTTATAAGAGAAAGATTACCTAGAAAACCATTTTTATACATTTATAACTCATTGATTTCATGGAATTCTATACATGGGAAGTTGGGTTGGCCAGATTTATTTCCTCTTTTTTTAGTTTTTTTTTTTGGATTGTGTGACCAAAATAAATAGGATAATAAAACCCAAATATTGTATGGGGAATTGATCTTGAAATATTATAAATGAATTTTTTAAGAGAATTCCCCTAACCACTAAGATATTTAAAGTAATTGTGTTAATTAGTTTACTAAATATATATTTTATAGTAATTTAGCAACTTTGAATTACTCATTTGAAATTTTTTTATTAAAAGATAATAAAAAAAACCATTTTAAGCATTAATAAAAAAATTAAATAGATTTCCATCAACGAAACAGAAAATTAAATAGATTTGACCGTAAAAAGATTTAAATAAGTTTTAAATTCTTTGATATGTCTTTTACAAATTTTTTTATAAGAACTATACAAAAAAAGATTGATTCTTCCCTTATAAAAAAATTAATTTTTTTAATAAAAATAATAAAATAAGATGTTAACACAAGTTTATGGATAGCCCATCCCGCTAAAGACAAAATGAGCATTGCCTATGGACAAGGTCATGGGCTGAGATTTTTCTCTTTCAGCCTAGTCCAACTTGGTCTATTAACTAGTTAATATCTCACTATGACCAGCCTATTGAGATTATAGATGTCATCATTTTTTTTGATAATTCAATAGTTACAATGGGATGAGAGAATTTGAACTCTAAATGTCTTATTAGAAACATCAAAATGTATCAGAGTTACAAAACTCTTGGCAAGGATTATAAGTGTCATTACAAATTCATATTATATCATTATATGAGTCCTAAGACTTATTAATTTAAAGGCATAAACCACTTAATTATATAATAATATTATAGTTATATATTTGATGTTCACATAACTTAATTGAACTAATAACTAGAGGCAGACTCGGCGGTTTCCCTACAAATCAACTAATAACTATTCTTATATAAAGAAAAAATAATAATTATAAATAAAATTTGGCAAAAAAGCAAATTTATTCTCTAGATTTGACAGAAATTCATTTAAGTTCTTTAACTTTACTTTCATTCAATTGAGTTCTCTAAATTTATAAATTTATTCAATTTAGGCTTTTCATCAAATTCTATTAAGAAATTTCCATTAAATATGTAATTAACTAATAAATAAGTAGGTTCTAATTAGCTTAACTGGTAAAATCTCTTATTGTTATATAAGAGATCTGTGGTTTAATCTCCACCTACACCAAAAACTGATTGGTGTCTTAGTCTGATGATAAATAACTATTATTAGGAACGAACGCCATAAGTTGAAACTCTCACAGAAAAAAAACTAATAAATAATATTTTTTGGAAAAAATTATCACATATAAAATCTAAAATTATTTTTATTATTTTTATAGATATTTTTTAATGAAATTGGATAAAATGTTTGATTTGAACAAAGTTAAAATTTAGAGGATTCAGTTGGACAAAAATAAAGTTCAAACACCAAAATAAATTTCAATCAAATCTAAAGGGTGCAATTTACATTTTAACTTAAAATTTTTTCTTATAAAAAATAAAAAATACAAAACCATAGAATCCAACCCAAACCAAAACTCCTAATAAAAATCTAGCTCAGCCCACCATCCCTTAGAAAAGTCCAAAACCAACACAAACAGATATATAAACCCTCAAAGAGAGCCGGAAAGAGAGAATCAAAGTTCACAGCCTCTTCTTTCCTTTTAGTTTTCTAACCAAACCTCGGCGGCCTACGATACACGCACAAAACCACCTTTCAGGTTCGTCAATCTCTCTCTTTCTTTCTATCTTTCAATCTATAATTCACTTTTGATTCGAACTTATTTGGTACTTTCTGTTTTTTCAGAATTTTATGATTTGTTGTTATTGATGTAATTGCTTTTTTTTTTTTTTTTTTTTTTTTTTAATCTTTGATTTTTGGTGATTTCTAATGATTCGATTATGTTATTTGTCGCCGATTTTTTGTTGGACGTATCTGATTATAAATTTTGTAATATCCCGATTTGATTATCTTTTTTTTTCCCCTTTAAATTATTTAGTTTTGTCTTTATGTTTTTTTAGATTTTAGCGAACAATCTTTTTATTTTTCATTTTATAGTTTATTTTTCAATATAATATCAGAATTATATATATATATATATATATATATATTTTTTAATTATTTTTATTATTAAATTGTCAGTTAAAGATCTAATTTTTAATTATTATTATTATTCTAAAGTAGGGAATCTTTATAAAGATCTATTTAGACTTGCTTTCGGTTTTTTAATTTTTTATTTGAAGGATCTGTTCTTGATTGTTCTGTGGATGTTGAACTTTTACAGTTTTACTAAACTGTGTTACCTTTATTTATTTAGATATTTAGTTTCTGCAACCTACATGTGTTAATGGTTAAAGTACCTTGCCATAGCTTTAATGTTTCTCCATGTTCTCAATTTTTTGTGTGATGTTATACTTTTTGGTGGATTTTGGAGCAATAGCATTACTAAATTATAATTAGGAAAGCATAGGATGCCCAATGTATTAAAGCGTTTTGGCTAGTAAGCACTTTGAAATTATATTTTAGTATCACAAGTGGATAGTTGACAATTATATTAAGTTTAATGTTAAAATAGTTTGGCATTGAAGGACTATTATATGAAGTGGGATTATATTTTATTCTCAAGTACAGTAAGATTTTGTTTTCGGAATCCACGTGGTGGTACATGTCTATGTGAAAGCATGTATGGTATTTTCAAGTAGACTCAGTTGGTATATATGTAATGACGTGATACTGTCTCATTTTGGCCAGTAATGTGGCTGAAGATAGACATGTTCTTTTGGAACAAGTTGATAGTTCTTGTTGGAAGGTTGAACCTTCACTTGAAATAGGTATTCAGGATAGTATCACCTTGGTTATAGTTGGTTCACATTGCTAATAATGTTTGGAGTTGCTAGACATAACTTATGATTGGCTCTGATGATACTTTTTTTCTGATTCACCAATTAATACACAGCCTTTATGAGTTACCTAACTTTTTATTTTTTTGGTGAAAAGTGAGTTACATAGCTTGTGTGCATGCATATTTGACCTTTTTATTTATTGATATTTTATCTTTCGTTTTTTTTTTTCATTGTTGATTTTGGAATCCTAGCACTTTTGTTTGTCTCCTTTTTGTTCTGAAATGCGTGAATTGATTAATGCTGTTTGTGCAGGTAATCAACTACTTTTTCTGTATCTACTATCACAATGGCTGATGGTCAAGAAGCTGATAAGAACATTGAGATATGGAAGATCAAGAAATTGATCAAAGCTCTCGAAGCTGCTAGAGGCAATGGTACAAGCATGATTTCTCTAATCATGCCTCCACGAGATCAAGTATCCCGTGTTACCAAGATGTTGGGTGATGAATTTGGTACTGCCTCCAACATTAAAAGTAGGGTGAATCGCCAGTCTGTGCTTGGGGCGATTACATCTGCGCAGCAAAGACTTAAACTTTACAACAAAGTTCCTCCCAACGGGCTTGTGCTCTACACAGGAACAATTGTAAATGAGGAAGGGAAAGAAAAGAAGGTCACAATCGATTTTGAGCCATTTAGGCCAATTAATGCATCCCTTTACCTTTGTGACAACAAGTTTCATACAGAAGCGCTGAATGAGCTTTTAGAATCTGATGACAAGTTTGGTTTTATTATCATGGATGGTAATGGGACCCTTTTTGGGACTTTAAGTGGTAATACCAGAGAGATTCTTCATAAATTTAGTGTTGACCTTCCAAAGAAACATGGAAGAGGTGGGCAATCAGCTCTACGGTTTGCTCGTCTTCGAATGGAGAAGCGCCACAACTATGTGAGGAAGACAGCGGAACTTGCCACTCAATTTTACATCAATGCTGCCACCAGCCAACCCAATGTTTCCGGATTAATACTTGCTGGGTCTGCTGACTTCAAAACTGAGCTTAGTCAGTCAGACATGTTTGATCCTCGTCTTCAAGCCAAAATATTAAATGTGGTAGATGTCTCTTATGGAGGGGAGAATGGTTTCAATCAGGCCATTGAACTGTCATCAGAGATCCTGTCCAATGTGAAATTTATTCAGGAGAAGCGCTTGATAGGCAAATACTTTGAGGAGATTAGCCAGGACACTGGGAAATATGTTTTTGGCGTGGATGATACACTGAAAACTTTGGAGATGGGTGCTGTTGATATACTTATTGTATGGGAAAATCTGGATATTAATAGGTATGTGTTAAAAAATAGCACTACCGGTGAGATTATCATAAAGCACTTGAATAAGGAGCAAGAGGCTGATCAGAATAATTTCCGTGCTCCTGTTGGCTCTGCTGAATTAGAGGTGCAGGAAAAGACATCTCTGCTGGAGTGGTTTGCTACCGAATACAAGAAGTTTGGTTGCACACTTGAATTTGTCACCAACAGATCTCAAGAGGGATCTCAGTTCTGCAGAGGTTTTGGTGGGATTGGGGGAATACTCCGCTACCAGCTTGATATAAGATCATTTGATGAGTTTTCTGATGATGGTGAAGTTTATGATGATTCTGAATAGCAATCAATCAACTTTCTGCCTATGCTGGTGCAGGAGAACGGGGCAAAAAGGCCTGCACCAGTGCGCGATATGTCCGCGCTTGCTGCTGCTGCCCCTGAATTAGATCTCAAAACCCCTTGCAAAATATATGTTAGTTTTCTTTTTCTTTTTTTAATTTCCTGTCATCTCTTTTCTATCTATTCTTCCAGTCAGCACTCAATTGAATTTCTGCTCCTGACTTTGTTGGCTATTTTGTCTCTATTGTTTTCTCTTTCTTGAAGGAGATTTCGGGAACACCCCAGAACCTTAATCGGGTGATTTTGGATTATTCCAAAAAAATTACAGGAAATATGTTTCTTGGAGTGGAGCAGCTGGAAGAGTCACATGAAGAATAATGAGCCGTATTAGAGGTATTTCCGTTGGTTCGGGGGGATCATGTGATGTATGTTCTATCTATTGCTGCATCATGTTTGGTTGTTGACTGATCGAGATGATCAAGACTCTGCGGTTCTCTGCTTCTGCATTGTTGGAAACTGCTATTGCTAGTAGTCGTGTGAAGTTTATTCCTTTTATCATGACTTTAAATTTATGTTTTAATTCTGTTGAAGACATTTATCATTAGCATATATGTTTGGTGGATGCAATCCTAATTTCGATACTGCAATAAAATAATATTTATATTATGTATTGTGTTTTGATATTTGATTTGGTAAGAACGGAAAATGCTACTGGCACCAAAAACTTGCACAGTAATTTTTCTCTCCCTTTCGGTATCTGTTTGCAGTAGGATCCAAGTGATCTGATTGCTTGTGAGAAGGGAGTGAAAAATTGTGTTTTTTGGTGCTTATTGCATCACCTGGTAAAACAAGTTTTGGCTATGCATTTTATAATTTTATTTTATGTGGGTTCGGTTCGGGTCAGTGGGGCCAATACCAGCCCATGCCCTAACTTGTTACCGGTGGAAAACAGAAAATCTGCCTTCCCTCAGAACCTCCACGGTGGGGATTTGGGTCTGTGCTAGGCTGCTACTTAGATCTCTATTTGGAATGAACCTATTTCATGGTTCAAAGTATATATTATCTAAGGTGTATTTTATCAAGTATCGTATTCTTACATTTAATATTCAAATAGCGTGATACTTTGTATACTTTTATATCTAAAAAATAAAATCTAAATTTTGAAATGGGGAGGATTTTGTCTTAGCAATAGAGACCATTATGTGGAGAAATTATTCAATCCTTATGGAGGACCACATCAGCAATGCCTAGTGGTTCTCCACTGCAGTAATATAATGCCATATGTCCAATTTAAATGAGTCATTATTCTAATCACATCCTTCCAAATAAAAAAAATAAAACATAAAATGAGAACACATCTCAGTTCCAACACCACCATTAGGATGGTGAACTTTGTAGTGATGATGAATCTGAACACCTGCAACAGCATCCTGTTATTTTTGTCCCCAAACGCCATGTCCTTCTCCTTATCCCCAAATGCTTACAACCAAATCGGGATTGGATTTTTGGCTTGGATTTTCTCACCGTCAGGGATTCTTTGGCTTGAAAACAAATACTATAGAATAGAGGAAAAACACTGAGCATGGGTTTTACAGAGCATTGTGGAGCCCAACACCTGAATTTCCTTTAATAAAATATATGAAAAAGCTAATAATATGATCATGTGGAATTTGTTGAAATGGGTATTTATCTAGTTGGAATTTGTTTCATCAGTGCTGCAATGAAGTTCCCAATATCCCAACGCAAAGAGCCAAAGATATTAAAGTTTAAAGTTTGGTATTTCAATTTGTTGATAGATGCACGAGATTACATATATTGAAGTTTAAAGTTGACATTTTTATTTTCAAATTAATACGTGTTTCAGTTTAATTTTAGGTATTTGTGGATATAGGCATGAGATTGCTTATAGATTGTTGGGTGGTTGTTCTGAATTATTTTTCCATGGAGATATTGTTACTTGTTAGCACCGAAGATGAGAACTGACAAGATTCTTGTTTTCAATTTTCAATATTTATTTGGGAGGCATGATTAGGATAAATGACTCATTTAAATTAGTCATATGACATTATATTATTGGAGTGGAGGACTATTAGGCATTGCTGATGTAATCCTCCATAAATATCGTATAGTTTCTCCATTATGTGGCAAATCTAAGGTGTATTTTATCTAGTATCATATTGTTACGTCATTTAAAATTTGAATAATGTGATACTTTGTATAATTTTATATCTAAGAAATAAAATCTAAATTTTGAAATGGGGAGGATTTTGTCTTTGCAATAGAGACCATTATGTGGCAAAAACCTAAAAACGTTGATTCCTACGATGGTTTGAAAAAGATTTTTATTTTTTATTTTTGATGTGTGGGGAAATAAGTTAATGTAAAGGAAGATTTACGAAATCATAGGTTTATTTAGGTTTGTGACTTAAGGTTCAAATTTTGGAAAATTCTTAATAGAATGAAGGATGAGTTCTTGACAGATAATTTAGTAGTTTATACTTTATATAGAAAAGTAAATTGCAAAAAATTTACCATATAGATGATACTGCATGAATTTTATTATGTGAAAGATCATCATGGAATCATTAAAGTTTATGAGTCCTAGATTTGTTAGCAGCAATGACGCTACACTTTGTTATAGGTTAAAACTACTAGGGGTGTACAACTAATCTACCAAAACCGATCCGATTCAAGATAATCTGTCATGTTGAGTTCAGGTTGTAAGATTCATAAATCCGCCTAACCCAACTCAATCCACCTATATTTAATATATATTTAAATTTTAAAAAATGAATTTAAGAATAATTTTTTTAAAATTTGTTATTTACTTTTTACATCTCTTCCTAAATAAAACTCAAACTTTAAGTTCTTCTCATCTAGTTTGTATTAAATTTGCTCTTATTTATGATGGTGTTGTTTTAATTTTCAATTTAATATTAATAATAGTAATTAAAAAAAATTATCTAACTCATGGGTCTAACTAGACCCAACTCTATTTAGGTGGCTTGGGTTAGATTTTTGTGATGGATTGGGTTGAATTTTTTTGGCTCATTATGATAGGTTAAGTTAAAAAATCACTCAACTTGATCTGACTCGAACCATGTACATTCCTAAAAACTGCAATAAAAAGTAATATAATTTGTACCACCGAAACGAGCACAAATGTGTTGAATCCCTAATACACAAGTTTGTCTTCCTCAGAGATGTCATAGATACGATGACCATAACACAACACATGCCAACTCTTCCATTTGCCTTGGTCAGTTAGACGCGTAATAAAAAGGCCCAACACGGGTTTGTACTTTTGTACTGATTAGGCTTTTGAATAAATAATTACACTACAACAGCCTTTTTCTGGTTGTCATCAGTTTTATATGTCTCAGTGTGGCAGCAGAATATCATATCATAGCAGTGTGTATCCACAAGAAAATCCAAGGTTTGATCATGTTAGCCAGTCTGTAAACACACACACAAAATGTCCATCTGTACAACACCACCAATTAAGGAAAGGAACAACAACAATCTACTACTATTTAACAAAACAAAAATAAAATGGTCCAAAATTCATAAACCTAAGAAGAAAATTAAAACTAAAAAAAAGAAGGAAAAAGTACACTGGGAAAATGTAGGAACCCATGTAAAAAGAGCTTGACCAAATGTATAATGAGTGCATGGGATTATGAGTCAAATGGGAAATTTTGACTCATTGGTTACACCAATGTACTCACAATCCCCAAGTCCAGATGGAGTGTGAGCAGTTTGAGCCCACATAACTATTACCAAATTCTTGTTGTAGAATCATTGGGCAGACCTTCCAAAAGTGCCTAGACAGCAAGTTGTTTTTGATGGGTGGAATCATCTTCATTGAAGCAGCAATGGAGCTTTATAGGTCTCTCCAAATTTAGAGTGGGCTCTTCTAAATGTAGAGGGGATTGGAGGAGTAGCATCTCTCTTTGAAGATAAGAGCAGTAGGTGTAGAAGGTATTGGGTGTCACATTTAATTGGAACCCCAAACCAAATAAGAAGTCCACCTCAAGAAGGTTCATTTCTGTGGTGCTTATTCCTCCAACTTTAGCATAGTAAGCATTGTTGTAATACCTGAAGAAAGAAAAACTAACAAGATGAGAAATGAATAATAGAGTATTAATGAAGGACCTTATTTGACTATTTAATGTTGGTGCATGTGTTAATTACCAAATAATAAGAAGTAAAATGAGAGAATTTTGGGTTTTCATGTGTCCATTTAACAAAATACAGATGAATTCACAAAGAAAAATAAATTAAAATAAAAAAAGATTTAGCATATAGTTAACAATAATGCTAATAATACATACTTTGCCACAATTTTTTTATATGACAAATTATGATCGAATTATGATCGATTGTTTCTCACTATAACATATGAACTCATAATTTTTTTTTTTACACTCAATCTGTCACGTTAAACGGTCATGACAAAGTGTGTGTGAGATGCGTACCACCAGAATTACTGTAGGGTTAAGGCAGCATCAGCATGCATGTGACTAGCTGACAACAGAACATAAAGAGTCAGAGCTTCTAGCATGATTTGGTGCTTAAAGTAAGGTGTCTTGTGCACATCACAAACACAAACACAGCCAAATTGGACAGTGTGCTTTTCAACAGAATGCATGGCCTTGAAAAGATATATAGCAATTGCCTCTTTATTAATGACACTTAATTTTCATGCTCATTGCTTGCATTTTCTTTATTTTATTTTATTTTTTTATTATGGGAACATTGCTTGCATTTTCTTTCTACAGCTATGGGAATTTTCAGTCATGCCTAAAATGGACAGAGACAGCAAGACCAAGACTTAGGTGGGCTGTCTGCTAAAAGACGGAGGTACATTGGCTGTCTTTTTTCTTTTTCTTTTTTTCTTGCTAAAGGTTGTTTCGAAAAGGTGTCGGTTTATGTGCCTATTTTTCAATTCATATAATAATTTTTTTTTTGAATTTATATACTGTATAATTTTAGCTTGATGCTATAGTTTTTACAAAATTTACCATACAAGTCATATAGACATTTGTCAATTTTTAAGCACAAAACAAATATTAATTATCACATCAATTTGTAAGCATTTTGTACATTTTTAAGTTGGGAAAAGGAAGCATATGAATTTACAAACCCTCAAAAACACACTCTTTTAGTATAATATTGAACTACATGACTTTTGATGGATCATAAGCTTTTGTAATACTATTATTAGGCAGTTTAAGCATTTGTTCATAATTTAAATCTTAGCTTTTTTTGTTGATATATTGCCCTCCTAAACATATGTAAATGGACTCTTGAAATTCATAAAGAAAATTTAGAATGTTTAATAACAAGGTTAAAATCTAAATTACACCATTAAATATAGGGTGAAGTGTCATTTTTGTCCTACAACTTATTTATTTATTTATTTATATATGTATTTTCATTTTAGTTTTTAAACTTTAAAATTTTCATTATATTCGTCGTTTCATCCATTGCCATATATAAAATTACCGTTAAGTCTAGCAAAATGACATTGTATCACATATATGAATATTGAATAATGTCAATTTTTTAAGCAGCACCATAGATTGATCAACTTGATAAGAATGTTAAACTTTAAAGATTAAAATGAAGAAAAAAAATATATATATATATATATATATATTGGGATGAAAATGACAATTCACCGAAACTTAAAATATATGACTTGGATTTTAGTCTAATATTAATAACTGTGGAAATGAACATATTCTTGGTCAAGTATATATTATTTAAATATTTCTCCTAAAAAAATTATTATTTATATATTAAGATCACAATCTCTCTCTCTCTGTGTGCCCGCATGCGCACAGGTGAAAGAAATTCCGAGAGAAATTTACATGAATTAGGAGCAGAAAAAAGGAATTGAATTGACCAATAAAAATGCTAAGGAGGAAGAAGAAGAACTCTTTCAATTCCCAAGTTAAATTCATCTAATTTATATACGAAAATGCTAGAGCTATAAACTACACATATAAAACAGAGAGAACCATTAAACAACTTGAAAACACTGTTTTTCTTCTTTGCTAATCAAGAAACCATTAAACCTCAATAGCGCTATATCCCAGTTGATCAATCAAAGAATGAAAAGCAAAAGAAAGAAAAACTCATAGGAAATCCAACCAAGCATCTCAAAGATCATATATATATATATATATATGAAAAAAAGAAAAAGAAAAACAAGGAAAGTTAATTTGAAGAGGACTTACATGTCATCCATGAACTTTGCAGACACCAAAACACTAGTAATAAGCAAGCGGTGCACGTTGAAAGAATTGATGGGCAACAAGGGCTGCTTCTGCGTGAAACGGTCGAGATAAACGTAGGCAACAATGAAACAAGATGGGCTACAATTAACATACTTGAAGATCCTCTCAAGGTAGCTCTGGATGGAGATGGTAGGCCTTGTGAGGCCATGGAACACTGAAATTCTCTGCGTATCCAATCGGGAAGTGGTGTCGTTGGACTCGGCGACGCGGTGGAGGAGACAAGAGAGGAAGTTTATGACCTTGGGCATCACCTCAGGGCTCTCAAGCTCAGCCATTGTTGTACTTGTAGAGAGCTTTTGTTTGTGTTGTTTGTATTGTATGTGGTTGGTTGGTCTTCGTGTATGTTACCTTTGTTGGGTGCTATTTTTTTGTGTTTCTTATGGGATGCAAATACAACTTGTTTGCTTCCTTTTTTGTATTGCATTTACGTGAGTTAAAGGTTTACTAATCTATTCTCTAGAAACAGAGCCAGGCGTGTTCTCTCCCTCTCCCTCTCAATTTTGTAGAATCTTTTAGGTGCAATTTGGTAAATAATAAAATAGTGTCAATAGTGGTAGTGGACTCTGTCTGTTTCGATATTTTTTAGAAAATAAGTCATTTGTTAAAGTACATTTTTTATAAAACAATCTCATTTTACTATGTTTAGTAGCAACTTTAAATATGTTGAAAAATAATTTTATTACTTTTCTTATTTAATTTGCTGTGAGATAAAGTTGTTTAAAAAAAAAAAGTTAACAAAAATTCTCTTAAAATAAGTTAGACTTTTTATGTTGATTAAAAATAATTTTTTTTGACTCATTTATTATAATGTTACCAAATACTATATATATATATATATATATTTATATAATGTTTTCCATCCATACAAACAAACGAAAATAATGTTATTCTGATAGTAAAAAGTTATGTCAACTGTTCTCTTTCTCTTGCAGTGCTCTATGAATGGATGCAATATTCCCTAAAAGGAAATTTATATTTTATTTATTTTAAGCCTAGAAGGGCATATTTTATTCATTTACATTTAGATATTCATGAGATATGTCCAAACAGATTAGATCACAACGACAGAAAAGTTAGAGCTGGGTTTTAACTTTTAACAAGTACATATTAAGGGAAAGTTGGGAGTTAATGATATTTAAGTAGTTTTAAACTTCTAATTGCATGTCATGGTGTAATTTATGTACTTCCTCTATTTTTGGTCTTACAAACATTTTCTTGGGTGAGTTCGGACAAAAATGGTTGTCATAATTAAACAGTTTGTCCCTAGGGATTAAATATTGTTTCTGATACAAAAAATTGGTTGTCAAAATTTTTTTTTTCCTTTCAACACAATTGGTTGTCATAATTAAAAGGTGTGATTTTCTTATTGGATTAAGTTATGGTAAATATTTTTCACTGGACTTCTTAATTAGTTGTTAGCTTAAAATACACTTCATCCCTCTTTGGTGTTAGATACTTAGATGGGAGAGTAGAAGACATTATGAGAAATTTTGTTTGTAGGTGAATAGATTCAGATACTCATGACAAACGAGTTGGATGAGTAATTAAGTTCGCTAGTGACTTAACTTCTAATAGAAGAAAAATATGTGATTCATAAATCATAACAATCAAACATTGTGGTTGTCAAGAACAATTTTTGTGACTACTAGAATAATTTTTAGAGCTAATTCTTGTTCCAAATGTCTCATTTTTTTTCTTCTTTTTTCTTAAATTGTGGTGTTTTGAGTAGGGCATTTAACACATATAAAACAGGTTGGAGGGTACGCGAATTTGACCATTTGAACATTAATTCTCCTTATAAAGGAAACCAAGTAATGTCACTGAATTATATACTTTTTTAGTCTAATCTAAGTGTATATGTGTATGAAACTCCCATCTTGAAGACTTAAACCCCGGTCCTCCCTACACCCCATAAACACTTATACTTGTGGAGTGATCGTCGCACCAGAGATGTGCAGTGGTCATTATTAGTGAGAGAACAAAATTAAGACGTGTGAATTATATACTCTTGATGATACTTGTGTATCTAAGTACATTTACTGTATAATTGAGCTTAATTTTATAATTTAAGGTATTGAAAATGAAAATTAAATATGGACTTAAACTAGCAAATGTCCAACCAAAAGCAGGGTCACATGGGTAATGCACTACTAATGCTTTGGATCTGGATGACGCATCGGAGATCTGAGTTGGATTTCTCTAAACATTTTTTTGTCCACCTTGAGAAGAAAATGGAAATGGAGCCAGAAACGTGATTTACCACAATATCTGCCCTAATTATCTCAAATTTTTTTTTTTAAAAAAAAAAAAACCAAAGAAGTAAAGCAGAAGACAGATGACAAGTACGGCCAAGTAAAATTCCACTATAAATTAGTTGGCTTTCTCGTGCTGTTGTTATGGACTTTAATCATCACAATTGCCAGCTTTCACCAATATAATATGATATTATGAAATTATACATCCTTGTGCTTTCACCTATACGGCTATACCTACCCTAATTATCTTAATTAATTATACAAGCAGCATGATTGAGTAATTCTTAACTTAATTATAATTACTTTTCGTTAGTGAGTCCGAATTATGATCTAGCATTTGCTGGGTGACAACTTGTTGCTTGTAACAATTTCAACCTGATAAATTCAAAATGTTTTAATAAAAAATTAATAATAAGGGATTTTTAAAATGAGACAAACTTTTACATTTCTTCAAGCAGTATCAAACTATATATTTTTTAATTGAATTCATTTTTACTAGAAAAAAAAAAAAGGAATTCATTTCCTTTCTTTGTGAAGAATATATATATATATATATATTTAAATGATGGATTTACTAGATTTTCTAAATACTTGTAGTCTCTCCGGCTCAGTAATAATTTCGATTAATTTTCTGTATAGGTGAAAAAAAAAATTGATGCAACAAAAGAAATGTTTGGTGGGATTCAAAGCTATTTTTAGATAATATAGAAAAAAAAATTGGGGAACATTAATTCTCCAAAAGCAAAATCTTTTTTAATTTTTTTAACAATGATGTGGGTCCGTTAGACATAAAAACTGGATTCTCAGTCATCAATTATCACTCTAGACCTTCTCAAAAAAAAAAAAAAAAAAAAAAAATGGATTCTCAGTCATCAATTATCACTCTAGACCTTCTCAAAAAAAAAAAAAAAAAAAAAAATCACTCTAGGATACTGTCAATATCAATTAAAATCAACATTATTAATAATTATACTTAAAACATTTAAATGTTAAAGTCCATTTCCATTTTGTATACCAAACTAGTCATGTAACAAAGTATCAAAATAAGACTTACGGGTATATATCAATGTCCCGTTAGGAAGTATGGATTGGATCTTTATCCTCCGTTTAATCAAGTGTTTTTGGAGCATTTTATTGTTTAAACAGGGAATTATGAACTACCCCAAAGATGAAGGTAAAAGTGTTTTTTTTCCCCCTAAACTGAATTTCTAAAAAGGATTGCTAAAAAAAAAAAAACAATCCAGGTCAAGTGATAGCATTTGTGATTAATGAAACATAACATATCAACAAGTATAGAATATTTAGCAAATGACTTGTTAATGTAGTGATACATGGTATTATAGGTTGCCTATGATGCCATTTTATGTGTAACACTGATGACGGTATAGATGACTGATCAAAATGTTTATTCTGAAGTTTATTTGGGATTTATGCTTTAAAAATGGTTTAGATGTGATCATGAACTAGCCACATTTCGATTTGGAACTTGGGAAAATACATTTAAAAAGAAGGCTAAACAAAGGAGCCCTTCTTATTATGGACTAAATCAAATATCAAATTAAAATCCCCAAACTTAAAAAACAAATAAAATCAAGCCAACCATTAGGATTAGTTTTACTATTTTAAGATATGATAAGATTTGAATATATGGAGATGTAGTCCATAACGATTGTTGTTTACTATTAGATAAATTTTTTGTTTACAACACTTTTAGAACAAATCCTAAGTTGTAGGTTATTATTTATTGTTATTGGTAGGGGGGAAAAAAAGTAATTTAAATGAGAGTTTAAATTAAAACCAATAATAATATGCCAAATAGGATTTATTATGAATGTATTAAGAAATTGTTGTGGACGGTAGTGCTTTTTACTACAAAAAATTTGGGCTATAGTTGCGTTTTTAAAATGTGGCTATAGGCCTAAAAACCGTCAGTATAGATCCAAATGGACTATCTTGGCGCTTCCTAGCGCTGCCTAGTAAATGTGACAATAGTTCTGGGTGACCTACACTGGCAGTTTTTAAAACCCTGGTATATGTCCCGGCGGTTTTTGTAACTCTATACAAGCGCTTTTGTAACCCTATTATTATGCCAATACCTTAATTGATTTTAAATGTCCGTTTGGATACAACTTATTTTTGTTGAAACTGAAAATTGAAAAAACTGTAGCAAAATAATTTTTAAATTTATGAATAGTGTCGTGAGTCCTATTTTTAATGAAAAAGTGGCTGAAAAGTGCATGAACAGTACATAAACAGTACGAAACAGTGAGTAAACAGTAACCACACAGTGTGATCATTAACTTTTGTCCCCCAGTTGAAACGCGTGCAAAGGGAAGGAAAAAAAAAAAAAAAATTTTCTAAAACGCGTCCCTCCCAAAATGTAGACACTATAATCTTTATCCAAACACATACTAAGATAGGCAAGATTCAAATCCAAATCATTTATTTCACGAAAAAATACTTCACCAAAATAAGCCAGTTGAAATCTATCAATATATGTTTCTCCAAAAAAAAAAAAAAATCTATCAACATATCATTAGGATTAAAGTATCATATAGATTATGAAGTGGTTGATGCTTTGGATGATGTATTTTTGCGTTTGCTAGGATTAATTGGGCCAACCACCAAACTAATTAGTGCAGTATTTCCTGCTTTCTTGTGGACCAGAGACCAGACCAACAATACGTACATATGTATATCAGTATATCTTATCAATTTCTTCATTAACGTGATGGCAATGCACTGTTTTTTTCTCCTCCACCTTGACCACGCTCTGGCATGTTCCATACTCTTCCATAAAAAATAATTTGATTTGCACAGTTTGTTTCTTTAATAACATGATTATTTGAAGGAGAAAAAACACATGATTATTTGATTTATTACACAGTACAGCAACACTAAGGGTGTTTTTTCTTTTTTTCAAGATGTTGTGCAAAGCTATCTATCTACATCCACACCGACGAATGGATCATATATCATATATGTCCAAATTGGAATGATTATTTTGCTTAAAGATTTTACTAGATTAAGTGTTACTGGTTGAATTGTTAAGGCTAGAACTTGTAATTTAGTGTCATTATCGGTTTGACATTTTTTAGGATAATTAGGGTTTCAATTCCCTTTCTCCATTGTTATAATTATTGAATTGAGAGAGAGAGAGAATCTTCCTCCTTTGGTTTCAATCACAATTTGTCAGTAGAATAAGTTGTGAAAAAAATTATGTTCCTAAGGACAGAGAATAATTAGGTCAGTGTTTTAGTCTAATGCATTTTATTTTCCTAACCTTTCATCATGCAATGCAATAGATCTTTTTCAGTGTTACACATCAAGCGCATAGGATATCAGCATCTGGATGAATTAGATATAACATTTACGTTTTCCAAATCAAAAAAAAAAAAAAAAAACAGTTTAATGGAGATTGGAGAGTGTCGAATGTAATAATGGCATTGACATCTAATAATGCGAGTTTTCTCTCTATATTAAACTATTTAGACTCATTTGATAGTACGCCATGATTATATTTAATTATCTTTCCTATAAGGTTACTTGCATATTGAATTCTTGGTTGCTAAAACTTAAGTGTAGCAGTTAATCAAAAATAATTTGGGAAGTGCTCGTCTTGGAGAAGGTACCTTTGTAATGTGGTAGTGTGCAGGTCACTGTGACACTGTCATAATCAAAGCATGGCATGTCCAACTGCCAATACAAAAAGGAAAAAAACTTAGCTCCAATATTGTTTAAAGTATCTTTCTGATCTCATCTAATTTATTATGTGACGATTATATAGATTATTTATGTATGATTTTAGTCATGTAACTCTTTTAATAAGGCATCTAATTTTTTTAAAATAATGTATTAAATATTTTTATAAATCATCACTTAATAAATTGAAAGGGATTCCCCAAATTAGGTTGGAGCTTATCTTTGTCAAAAAAAAAAAAAAGTGTTATTCTAATAGCGATTACATGACAAAAATTTGAAGCTCCAATAATCTAATGAATGTCTTTTTTTTTCGATAAACAAAAGAGTCAATTAGGATATATATCACCAAGTACTTTTTTCCCATACATGTTTGTATATTTAATTTTATTAACATGCAAAAAATAGTAAAATTAAATATTCAAATGAACAATACTACTTACACAATTATTTTCACACCTAATTTCATAACTTGCTAATATTTGTGATTATGAGTGGTCAATAAAAAGTGGTGAGTTGCACTAGTCAGTAATGAGAAAAATTGTCCACTACTCACAATTACACAAATTAACAAGTTATGAAATTGAGTGTGCGATTGATTGTGTCACTAGATTTACTCATGTTCTTTAAATAATTTTTAAGTATCTTTATTGCCTAATGCTTTGTTAAGTGAAACTTTTTTGTTTTTATTATTATTATTATTATTATTGTTATTATTATTTTGTTTAGATAAGTGGAAAACGTATTTCTTGTAACATGTCTATCACATTATTCACGTAATAATCCAATAAGTAAATATCACCTTTTTATTTATTTATTTAAGAATTAGTCCTACCAACTTCCACCTGTCAATACCCTCATTGGATAGTTACATACACAAGTTATTACAATTCTTACTATAAAAAAATTACAAATGGATGTCAATAATATTATTGATGTCTATCCAAAAAAAAACAAAAAAAAAAAAAAAGAAGAAGAAGAAGAAGAAGGAGAAAAAAGAATTTGATTTGTATAACTTCAACAACCTAATAAATTTCTGTCGTTTATCTCAAAAAAAAAAAAAAAAAAAAAACCTAATAAATGAAACCCCAAGAGATTAGCTTAATAGTCCTTAATGTCTTATGATATCTAAGAAATTTTGAGTTTGAATTTAGCCTCTTCATGCTTGTAAGGACATGATTTGCGACCCAAACCCAAGATGTATGGGATATTGGCTCAGTAAGCCCAGCACAATGAATTTGTAGAGAATGTGTCAAAAAACTAGGTACTAATGAATTTAACAATGACTAGTATGGATTTAAAATATAATCAAGTAAGAACAAGTCACATAAGACTGAATGAATTCACTGTCCGAGGAGGCAAACCTTGGTATAAATCAATAAAACTAAAAAAAAAAAAAAAAAAAAAACCTAATAAATGAAACCCCAAGAGATTAGCTTAATAGTCCTTAATGTCTTATGATATCTAAGAAATTTTGAGTTTGAATTTAGCCTCTTCATGCTTGTAAGGACATGATTTGCGACCCAAACCCAAGATGTATGGGATATTGGCTCAGTAAGCCCAGCACAATGAATTTGTAGAGAATGTGTCAAAAAACTAGGTACTAATGAATTTAACAATGACTAGTATGGATTTAAAATATAATCAAGTAAGAACAAGTCACATAAGACTGAATGAATTCACTGTCCGAGGAGGCAAACCTTGGTATAAATCAATAAAACTGATTACAAATGCAATTTTTTATTGTTACAGTATTATTTCCCTCTTTTTTCGATCCCCTTTCCTTCAGGAGTCTCTTACATTATATATTTCCTTTCCGGTGATCCTGGCCCTCCATTTGTCAATTGTCCAAGCCACCACTTGAGTGTCCGTCCCATCAGACACCATTTCTGACTCTCCATGAGTAGCAGTAGCCAATGAAACACTGTTCAGGGGTCTTCTCCACATAAATGTGGCCTGAAAAGTAGTTGCAGTGCATTTAATATGGATGTAGCAGCTTTTCTTTAGATATTTTTGGGTTCCCTACCTTCTCGTGTGTTTATGAGGTACGCTTTTAACACTAGAGTTTCTATGAAGGTCATTTTCACCGTTGGAATACGTGTTTGAGCTATATTTGTCATAGCTGAGGAAGAATTCCTCCTTGAACCTCCTTTATTACTCATGAGACTCTAAACTGGAATTCCTTATAACTATTTGTCCCTCCTCGGACATGCCATCATCCTCGGATGAGACTCAAGGCTCAATATATAATTTTGAGTTCTTATCCCTACAATTTTTTTATCAAAAAAGAATAAATAAATAAATAATAGATGAATATTTGAATGGATTTTACTAATGTGTACCCTTATGGCACACATTAATTTCTATTTTTAGAAAAAAAGTTACTCAAGAATTGAAAAAAAAAATGACAATTTTTTCAATTTTCAAAAAATTATTTCCAAAAATAGAAAAGTTAATATGCGTCCTAAGGCATACATTAACCAGACACATTTACAAGGTTTATATAGTTAAATTGGTAATATTTATTACTCTCGCAATGAATACTTTCTGCATTCAATGATGTACTTCAGTTCTTTTTTGTTTTTTGTTCTTCTTGTTTTAATCGAGGAAACGATAGTTGCAGACTCATTTACAAGGTTTATATAGTTAAATTGGTAATATTTATTACTCTCGCAATGAATACTTTCTGCATTCAATGATGTACTTCAGTTCTTTTTTGTTTTTTGTTCTTCTTGTTTTAATCGAGGAAACGATAGTTGAGTCTTTATTCATTGTTAAAATTGCACATGCGTAACAATATGATGGGCAATACATGTGGGGATTCCTCTACCGAGACCACTCCAGCCCCATGCTTGCAAATAACAGCATTAAAAACTCTTAATTTCACCAAGGAAAATAAAAAGAAAGTGAATAAAGTAAAATAGTGTGTGTGTATATATATACACACACAACACATACATATCACAATTATAAAAGAAATTGTGTTGTGATTCACATCGATGCTATCTATAATCACATGTAGCTGTAACTTTTCTAGTTCCATTCATAACTACATATGCTTACCTTCATTTTTTTTAAGATAGCTTGAAAAGTACAAAATTGTTTTTTATTTTGACATTTCATATTTAATTATTATTTTTACAATATTAACTTATTTATTGATCTTTATAAAAATTGCTGCTTAAAATGTTCAAAATAGCTAGATAATTGTACATAAGTTATGGACTATTTTGCTTTATTTTTTTAAATTTATTTTTAATTATTTTAATCGTACTCTATATATATATATATATATATTACGAGAGCGTGGTCCTCCTGTACTCCTTAAATAGAACATTTACTTTAGCTGCTAAAATAAGTGCACGATGTACTACAGCCTTAAGATGGTGATAAATTTTATATAGTGTAGAACGGTCCAGCCGAATCATATTAGGTATGTGGTCACAGAATCTTAGCTCCTGCTACACATGTTCGTCAGGTATGTGATGCATGTTCTGTTGCATTGTTTCAATTAATCTATGGCTGTCATTATGTCCAGTCGCTCAAATTTCAATGGCTATAGTTTTTCTCTCAAAAAAAAAAATTATTATATCCTGTCTGGTAACAAAGAAAAATGTGGTAAAAAAAGAGATAAAAGAAAAGTCTTTGTTCTTTCCCATTGTTAAAAAGAAGGGGATTTGAAGAACTTACATTTGCCAATAGCTTGTATCTTCACAATTTAGATTGAGGTTGGTCGGTTGTTTTTTTTTTTGGTTTTGTTTTGTTTACGTTTTTTTTTTTTTTCGAAATTAGGAAATATATAAAGCTAAGAATGAGTTTTTACAAAATCATGGGGATTTTTTTTTTAATGTTTTAAATTATACCTAGCTAGTGTAATTTTACCAAAGTTATTTATATTTTTAGTCATAAAGAAACTACTTATCATGTCATCAACATTCCTGAGTTAATGAGTTATACCCAAGTAATTTTTACTCTTTATTTCTCAAAATTTCACACCTATTCTCTAATCCACGGCCTCCATTGCAATTATTTTGCATTATAGGGGTTGGTTTAAAGTTAAGTTCTTCCGAAACTACCCCCCATTCATGTAAGGAAACACAATTAGGGACTGAATGGATTTTTCATATGTTATACCTATGTAGGGCAAAATATAAAACCCCATATCAAAATCCATTCCATTTTCCTCTAAATGGAGAGATGATGTCAATATAATGATTTGATAGTTAATAAATTTAAAGGTGAATATAGTATTGCATAATTTAAAATAATTTATCATTATTTATTTGTTGGAATAGAATTTTAAATCCCATGATACAATCTAAACTTTTATATTTATGAAAACTAAATCTGAACTATGAAATGAACCATTTATTTTTATTTGAAGACATGTACATCTTTTCTATTTCAAGACAAATAGGTATTATCATTTTCCATAAAAATCCATTCCACCTTATCCAAATTATGAATTTTTATTTCTTTACATCTTTGTGTCAATTAGAATTATATAAAAAATTTGGAAAACAAGAAGAAACACAGTAGGTTTAAAAAAAAAAAAAAAAAAAAAAAAAAAAAAAAAAAAAAAAACGTTTTATAGATGTGTCTTACAAATGTGGGGCTTACAATTATAGAACCCACCTTATAAGAGACCTGGTCTATGAAAAGATATATCATGTTTTTGTAACATGAGTCCTCCCCCTCACATGAGGGTGAACCCCACAAGTCATGTGAGGGGGACAACTCATGTTACAGAAAACATAATATACCACCTCTAGGGTTGAGGTCTAAGGGTGAGATATTTTCTTCAAGTATCTCCTTCTCTACCATCAACTGGGTTACTATGAAAGTAGCCAAAAATATATGCATATATATATATATACACACAAATTGAAAATACCATTGAATTATGAACACCCATGATAACAAATAAATACATTAATCATACGAGGATTGATACTACCCATCAGTAATGAGTTGAAACAATTGATAGTTGGGGCAGGTTGGAAAAGTAAGGATGACAATTTTCACAGTTACTAGGATGACATACTTCTGTTGTTTCAATCAAAATCTATCACATCAGCATTGTAATAAAAAAAAACAAGTGACAATTTTTATGATGGTAACATTACACCCAGAAAAACGTGACAAAAAAGTGAGTATTTTTATGTTGCTAACATCTATGTCATACTAAAGTTTAACTTCTTTGTTACTAGAGATAAATTCTTTCAAGTATCTAAACAATCATAAGGCTGATCACATAAATGAAATTCTCTACCATACGATTCATAAGAGCTGCATGAGTTGCAAGTTTTACGACCCACATGCCCAGTGGCACATCCACAAACTCCATTGTATCAACTTCCATTTGAACACTCCACTCCATAAATGCAACTACGATTGGTCAGAAAACATTACTATTCATATATACCAACTAGTCCTANATTGCAGCCTTTAGAAGAAGATTGTTTAAAGCCGAAACGGCCCCCTTTCTCCAGGTACTGCTGATGGTATTCCTCTGCTCGGTAGAATTTCTTGGCAGGTAGAATCTCAGTTACGATCTTCCTGTTCAAGAGTTTCTGTTGACGCTCCAAAGACTCCTTTGCTGCATTTTCTTGCTCAGGTGTGTAGAAGTATATACCAGATCTGTACTGCGTCCCCACATCATTTCCCTGCCCACCAAGGATTATAAAGCTGTTAGCATCTGTAAAGTGATAAGCTGTGAGACAAAGGTGTGTGTAACAAGGTCAGAGTCAACAAAGCATCAATTTTTGAATATGGAAGTGGTGTGGCTTTTCAGATTTAGCATATGGGCTTGCAAAAATAAGAGAACACAAAAGTTGGTATTTTCTTGTTTGTCTCTCTTCCACATTTGCTTTTGAAAGGAGGGGCAAATAGGCAGGGGTTGGAGGATGAAAGAAAATAGTAAATAAACCATCGATGAAAGTGAAGACAAGATATCCAAGTCTACTCTTTCAGACTTGTGAAGCTGATGCTGACCCTACTGCATTCTAAATTATCATGTAACTGTAACACTAGTGACAAAAGCGGAACATTAATCTTGCAAAAAGTAGCTCATAAGCATAATTTAGGAACTAAAAGATGCAGTATTCACAACCTCCTTGTTAGGTTGCATTTACTCTAGACCAAGACTCTGTATTTTGATAACATGTTTCAATAATTAAGAGAAAAATGACATGAAAGAAATCCAATTATAACTTGGAAAGTAAATGATTACCCTATATCTCCTGATGATTCGCACCACATATGATTACACAGATGCTAAACTCATCTTTTTATCTCTTTTTTTTTGGTGGTCCCCTTTATTCAATTTGGACTCTTGAGCGGGCATACTAAAAGGCATCTAAATATGGTCCTAACCTTCAATGTTTTTGCAAGTGGCACTCTCAAGATCAAAATCTGTGCACTTGAACTTGGCAGCTTAATGCTTCTACTGTATGTTTATTTAAAAGAGAAACTTGAATGCATGGTTGTAACAGCATATGAAATTCAGAATAATGTAAAAAAAGAAAGCCATTGGAAAAATCCTTGGACCACCACAAAAGAGGACAAGTTCTAATAACTTTTGCAACTTCAAAATATATATATATATATATATATATAATGTCATAACATATGTCTAAATTGGATCTATGATAATCGTATAGATTAGGTTAAGGAAATAAGGAGGTTTATTTTTTGATAAGTGAGCAGGAGGATGATACACTTAGGGTCTATTTGAGATCTGCTTATTTTGCTGAAAGTACTATAGATAAAGGTAAAAGTTAGCTGAAATAGTATAGTGGGACCTATGAATAGTACCAAAAAGTGCACTGGAGCTCATGAATAATAGCAAAATAAAAACACTGAATAGTAAAATAAGCTGACTTTTTAAGCTAGAGCCAAACGCATACTTAAGGCAACAATTCACCATCCGAAGAATAAATTGGGAGAGGAAAAAGCAAAACCTTCTAAGTGGATCTAAAACAATGAGCTATTGTTTTCTAGCTTTAAGAATAGTACTTGTTCATAATATACTTAGAAACCAAATCCAACACCAAAAGAATTTTCTTTTATTGACATATGTTATGAAATTATATACATATATGTATATATATTTTTTGGGGGGGGGGGGGGTTAGGAATGACATGGATTTTCTTTTACTTTTTCCTTCAATTTTTCAAAGTAGAGAGAGAAGGAGACTAAGCATGGTAAAAGGATTAGGAGATCTCCTTAGATCTATCATATAACTGGGTGTAATCCTCACACCAACTAGATGCTGACCAAAGGTAATCACTGTTTTAACAGAACTAAATTACCCCAAAGTGCCTTTTGTGCCAATGCTCCTTGTAACAAAGTAATTGCCCATATTTAAGAATCTTGCAATTCCCAACCAGCAGGAATGATGGAAGTCCTAAAGAGCCAGGAAAATCTAGAA
Source organism: Quercus suber (assembly GCF_002906115.3). Classification (NCBI taxonomy): domain Eukaryota; kingdom Viridiplantae; phylum Streptophyta; class Magnoliopsida; order Fagales; family Fagaceae; genus Quercus; species Quercus suber. Next base: position 159,492 of record NW_027070083.1, read on the forward strand.
CCCCACGCAGGTATCAAAAAATATTTGAAGAGTCTCAAGCTAAGCAGGTTTTATAACTATGTCTACTTGAGACCACAGAAAATGCTCTCACTGCCATTGTTATTAGTCATCCAGAAAGTAGATCAAGCACACAGAAAAAGGTCACCCAGGTAGTCACCCAAGCGCAAAATAAGGGTCACCCGGATAGTAAAATATAAATAGCTAATATCCCTCATGACCTCAAGTAGCATATTTGACACCCATAAAAAAAAGAATTATATAGCTTTCCCTCAATACAAACAAAGTAGGAAACATTTTTTCAATAATATTTTTCCCAGTAAATGACACTATGATATGCTGATCACCTCTCCCAAAAGAAATAATGATATTTGATAATATATGAAACAGGGGAAAAAGCCAATTACAATAACCACCAAAAAGGTAAGGAAAAAGTGACACAAGAAAAACCAAAGCAATGTAAAAAAAAAATTGAACAGAAAACTAAAAGTTAGATAGTTTAGGAGTTAGCAACTAGGCTTTCTTGGAGTGAATACCAAGCAAGAGAAAACAAAACATCTAGAAGTTAGCACCTACGTTTGGTTGGAGCTAAGCACCAGACCATTCGAAAATTACAAGAAAAAATTCATTAATCAATCAAAGTGTAAAACAAAAAGAAACCCAAGGTTCTTTAAATAGAGTTCCAAACTCATTATTCTAGTAGGAATAGAAAATAACTTTTCTTTTTCTCTCTCTTTTTTTTTTTTTTTTTTTTTTTGGTTGTTGTTGTTGATAATTCAATAGTTAGGGGGGGGGGGGGATTGTATCTTTGTTGGAAACACTAGGAGGTGCCAGTTGAATTACAAGGATCTTGGCTCTCTTGCAAGAAAAGAAATTACACCTATAAGACTACGGGTTGGGCCATCTTTTTTTATGTCTATGCCCATAGGTCTGTCTAATTGGAGGTCTAGATCAGTAAGTGGCAAATGTATTTGACCCTTTTTAGAGCAGACAGTCCTAATATGAACAATGAGGTTAAGGAGATACTACAATGGTCCAGCGAGCTACTACCAATGCCCCAAAGGAAACAATCCTAGACTATAGGTGCTACTCCTTACACATTGCTCACACACAACCCATGAAAGGAAAATAGTAGCTGCTTTATTGACAACATTTTTCAGCCAACACTAACACATCTCGTCCAATCCACTCTTTCTCTTGAGAAGCAACATATCACAAATGAGGAAATGTAAGAGCGGAAACACATTTCTAAAATCATTCCAGAATAACCACACTACATATTCTGTTGAAATGAACACCCATAAATGAAGATTACTAATCAATGTCCTACTCCTCTAATGCGAATGTCCTACTCCTCAAGCACAAGTCTAATAGTCCTTAATAAGCTAACTGTCAAAGCAAGATGTCATCGGTCTGTCATGTTTATGAATAGCTTTCATTGCTTCCAGCTTCTCATGTTTGCTCCCCCAACTGTCTAAAATTTTCCAGCACAAACAGACACCATCCATGCTATGCAGTGTAGGCCTGATCATCAGATTGCTCAAATGACTGGACAAGAATCCAAGCAATTCAGGGGAAAAAAAAAAAATCTTAAGAACATAGATTGCATCAATCAAATGTTTTGTAGACCCCCATCAATGGTTCATTCCTTAACCAAATATCTAAAATTCTTTGAATAATGACTAGAACTTCACATCCTAAACCATAAGAGCCAAATTCCAAGGAAATGATCTTGGCATTAAAAGAATGTTACACGAATTTAGGGTAGAATATATCAACTTCCATTATAATGATTTCGTTACTATCAAGAATATATCAATATATGTTTCTCAAACCCTCTTCCAAAGGGATTTGATTAGGACAAGGAAGAGCTCAAGGAAAAAGAAGATTAAATATGCCAAGATTCAAGAATTGTGGTTTAGTTTTGATGTCGGACACTCTTAGCACCTTTGGTAGGTCATTTTAGTTATTAGTATTGAGTCCGTTAAGGTTGAGAAGCTGCTGGATCAGTTTTAATTAAGTTCTATTAGAATAAGGGCAATTTGGTAATTTCCAGAAATCTGGAATGGGCTATCCTTGGCCCTACCAAAGGCCCATGAGCTTATTTTATGTTTACCTATTATTAAGTCTTTTATTTAATTATTATTAGTCTTTCTATTCATTCTAGGAATAGGTTATTTAGAGTCCAAGTCCTACTAGGAAAAGGATAACTATAGCCTTTATACGGTGATTAACTAATAAAATTCAGCAGCTTATTTTAAGCTTTGTTTATGTGATGCAAACTTTTCTAAGGTGTGATGTCAAGGAACCCTAGATGTGATGCTTAGGAAGACCTAGGTGTGATTGCCTAGTGTTTTATTTATGTTATTTTCTGTTTATCCCTTGTTTCAGCCCCAAACAGCCGTCAACATTCATTCTTTTCTAACCTAAACTCTTAAACATCAATCCTTATTCAAGAATTCATCAAGAAATTTAGTATAGTGCTGAATTTCTTAACGGTCCTGCATCAGGATCATATTTATTGCAACTATATTAGGCCCTAGAAATGGGCCATCAAGATTTTTAGCATTCGAAATTTCTAGGTAAAATGTGAGGGTCATCTTCTATCTCATACAGGACCAAGAAAACCAATCTTGTTTTGTTCATGCAGTAGATTCAGATTCAAATAACAAAATAAGCAGGGTAAGAATAGTTGAAACACATAGAAAAAATGTCATCCAACTTCCAAGAGAAATCATAAAATTGAAGCTAGGGCTTGCTATTAGCATGTCCTTAAAATGATTTTAAAATCCCATACAAGTGTAGATGAAAACTTTCTATACGATAAATTATGCCACCCTTAAAGCCCATAAAGGTTGTACCAGTGCACAAAACTCCCACTTTTGCAAGGTCTGGAAAAAGCAATTGGAATGCAGCCACCCTAAAACCTATCTTAATTTAAGATGTCCACATGATGACTAAAAAAGGCAATGAAAATCCTCAAAAGACACTCCCAGAATCAAGACCATTTGTATGATTAGGTAATTCAAAAACTTAAACCGTTCAAAAGAATCCTTATAGTAGGTTCAAATCAAGATAGATTTACATGCATCAGAAATTTGCCAGCAAGGAGCCAACATGTCAAAGAAAATTCCGTTTACCATGCAAGCTGAATGTGAAAAGGCCCATAAATAGTTATAGTTCCAAATAAATAATTAATCATAAAACACGATATGTATGCAGATATAAAATTATGCACACACATACAAGCTTTTTTTTTATCGGTAAGTTATACATCCACCCAGTTGGTTTTAAGCCCAGGACCTCACCCACCAGCCATTCTTATGGGAGAAGGAAGTGCAATTTTAGCTAGAGTTCATTGGTCTCACACACAGGTTGGCTGGTAGTCCCAATTATAATCGTCAGTATTGATCTTTAATCTATTACCATCAATCAATATGACCAAAACAGACAAAGTAAGAAGTTTAAAAAACTGAGGATTATATGCGCTAAGCAATGTCCTGTTCCTAACTGCATAACTTTGCATCAAAGGCATCCAAAGGAGAACCTCAATCAGAAGATTTTATAAAGAGACGAGAAGAAATGAAAGGAAAAACATAAAATTACTATGTAGTCCATATTCATCTCCAAGAAATCTCACACAGTTCTTAAGTCTAAAAGACAGTAGAACTAATATCATCCACCCAATTCTGGAAGGTTGGAAGTAAGGGAAGCTCAATAACAGGGGCATAACAGGAAAAACACATTCTCCTACTAAAATAGATAACAAAGCTAAGGGAAAAATTCAAAGGAAAATTAATATAAAGCCAAGATGGTTTTTGAAATAGTAATAAATTAAGAGCCCAATTCAGCAAAACTAAAAAGAAGGTTCTGTAGTTTAATCTCTTGTAGTATCTATCTGCAGAACTAAAAATAAAGATAAAACCAAGTAAATAACAGCATATTAAACTAAAAGGATCAAGCAGCAGTTGCTAGACACATAGTCAGAACAAATACACTTCAAAGCTATACAGAGACTTCTTGGATGAAAAATAGCCACGCACGTCCTAAATGATAATGAATAAAAATAACCACAAAACCAGAAAATCCTAAACAAACATCTGATTAAAAAAAAAAAAAAATCCCCAAATGTGTCCAAGAAAGAAAAAAGAAATATTTATTCTTATATAAATCAACTCTTCTTTTTCCCTAAGTTTTTTTCAATTCATCTTCACCTCCAAAACCTCAGCGACATGTATGTACCCCANAAATGTGTCCAAGAAAGAAAAAAGAAAAAAACCAATGTATAGAGGAGACAAACAAAACCACAATCAGAGTCATTTACAGAGCTAATTAGCTAAAAATTAAAATAAAATCTGAACATAATAGATAATTTAAATCCATCAAACACCCAACTTCGTCAACATAGCAGAGCTTAAGCATATTGCCAATAAAAATACAAAAACCAATCTCAGATAAATCCAACCAAAACCCAGAAAAAAATCATTCAAATAAAACACAAATTAACCATCAATTCTCCATATGATCAAACAAAACCACCAACATTAGACAGGAAATCAACCTTCACCAATCAAAATAAGAGAAACCCAGATCACATTTCTTCACAATTGAACACCCAAAACACAAAAGGAACAAAATTTCAACAAAAAACCGAAAAACCCACCTGGCGATTGAGCGTAGTTGGGTCATGCCTAGCCCAGAAAACATCAAGCAAAGTGTCGAAGCTACACTCCTTAGGGTCATAGTGTACCCTGACAACCTCAGAGTGATTAGTAGTCCCCGAACACACATCCTCGTAACTAGGATTGTGCATAAACCCTTGTGTGTACCCAACCTCTGTCTTTTTCACACCAGGGACTCTCTGAAAAGCCAATTCCACACCCCAAAAGCAACCAGCTCCGAACTGAACAAACTCTTGTCCCGGCGCCGGAACGTCGTCGTCTGGGCCCTGAGCAATCGAAGCATCAGCACTGGATTGTTGGCTCTTGGAGAACCAAAACCGAGCTTGTTCAAGATGTTCATGGTGGTTGTAGTGAAAGGCTTTGAAAGAGTTCTCAAGGGTCTGAGAGTTTGTTTCGTGGATTTGGTGAAGCGGTTGAAGAATGGTCTGGAGAGTGAAGAGGAGGAGCAATAGAGGTTGACGTTTGGACAGGTGATAAGGGTGGTGGTGGCGTTAATGGCGGAAGAAGCTACGGTTTTGAGCATTTTGGTTAGGTGCTTTGGTTAACGTGTTGGGTTTTTGTTTTTCTGTTTTGTTTTGTTTGCGTTTTTATTTTTTATTTTTTTACTTTTGCTTTGTGGGATTTGGGGAAGGGACTATATAGTGTGAAGTGTGAGGTGTGAACGGTGAAATTATGAAAATGAAATGGTATTTGGATATTTATATTTTATGAAAGTTTGTAATTTTGGTTTTTGCCTTCCCAATCTTAATATTCTTGTCACATTACTTTCATCTCCAATCTAACCAACTACTCTTTCTTTTTTTTCTTTTCTTTTTTCTTTTTTTTAAGAAACACACACACTTTTTTTTTTTTTGAGAAACACAAATCAACACCAAAACTGCATGCCAACAGTTAGTGTCGCGGAGCAAATAATAAACACCCCAAAAAAAAAAAAAAAAAAAAAAAAAATAGAATTGTGATTTTTATTGGGTATCATTTATTAAGTATCTTTTAACTAACCATAGTCTCTGGTGAATCTGTTACCTTATGATAAGGTTGAGTTGTTTTTTAATCAACTTATTTTTTTGAGAGAGTTTGAGTTGTTTTTTAATTTACTTATTTTTTTTAGAGAGTTTCAACTTATGGCGTCCGTTTCTAATGATAGCTTTTTATCATCAAACCAAGACACCAATCGGTTTTTGGTGTAAACAGAGATTAAACTCCAAATCTCTTATTTAACCATCAAGGATTTTACCAGTTGAGTTAACTGAAACCCACTTGTAACCGACTTATTAACTCTTAATTTTTGCATATCCTCTTTCACCCAAAAACGGGTAGGGGGATTTGGCCCTTTGGAAATTCTCAATAAGAGTTTAGAGTGGGATTGTGGATGTTAGGATGTTAGTTGGCCTATTTCATGCCAAATTTTCATATATTTTTTCTTATTAAAATTTTTGTTGTGATGGGTAATATTGTGGGCTACATTGTATTCGTTTGAGAGGTCAAAGTGCTAGAGTATGAGAAGAATCTTGGTTTGAGTGAGATTTCTAGTGTCAAACGAAATGACAGGCGAGTTGGCATTTTTTGAAAAATAGTTAGAACCGGTAATTTTGCCTCTCTTACAATCAAAGAAGATTGCCAAAACTTGAGAGAATTTCGTTACACTTTTCTCTGTAATGCTCATTGAATCAAGCCCTCTCATATATACCTCTAACACAAGAGATTCAACGTTGAATTCCCATATTAAAGAGCTAGAGAGCAACCCTTTAGCCTAGAGCAACCCTCTCCAATTTAAACCAATACATACATAAAATCCTTAAAAGTTCTTTGTTGTTCTTTGGTGTTGGAATACTTGGGAACCATTGGAGCAGTCCCAAAATCACTAAGAGGCCTTGGGGTAAGAGATATGGTCTTGTGATTGTGATTGTAGGCACACGGTGGAATCATGTATATCTTGTGTAATGCGAGCGTCTTTTTTGCGCAATTTTTTCTCTCTATTTTTTGCATCTCAGAGGTTCTAGAGTTAATAATTTTTGTTCATCTCAATCGCAAGGGTGATTGATTGGGTTAAGATATTTTCAAAGATGATTTTTTTTTTTTTTTTTTTTGGTTTTCCACATGTTAGATTTTAGACCCTCCACAAGTGCCTGAATACCTTGTGGCCTGAGCATTATATCGAGAAGCTTTATGGATAATATAACATACATATACAACATTAATTACAAGTATGCAAAAGAAATTATCATTAAATGTGCCCAAAACGTAATTTTTAAAAATTCCTCATTACATTGTAATCAATTAATCACTTAAAGCTTTAAAATTTGGGTGAGACTTAGGTCCAGTGCATCCAGTGTACTGACCTATTGGATGGAAACACGCGTCTATAAGTGAACACGTGTCATTATCTCAACGGGTCTAGTACAACTGTGCACTGAATCCAAACCTTAAAATTTAGTACATGTCCAATAAATCAAAAACAAATTTGAAATGATGAAATGAAAAAATAAGTATATATATTTCTGAACATAAAAAAAATAAACTTAGACGAGCTAACTTGACACAATAGCCATTATAAAACCTAGTGAAACAGACATAAGAGTACCCCATCCACCATGCATAAGCGCAACCCCACTTGAAGTAGGAAGGTTGCTCTTTGAAGAAGGCTGTGGAAGATTAGACCCAGATGCTGCCACAGGTGCAATGGCTGGAGAATATGCTTGATTGTTTTCTACATTCACTTGGAGCTTCTGCCCTCCAAGGCAATATAACTTGTTACCAGATATGAAATACATTGGACCTGGTTTTGTCAATGTGATTGTTGTGTTCCCGTTTGTATAGGCTTCCAATACATTGGTGGTGTTGCATGTGTTGAAATTTTCTTGTGTCACTTCCTCTAGACTATTAGATGAAGAAAATTGGAAAACTGCAAAAATAAAATAAAATAAGCAAAATTGTCATCTACATCTGTGTTGGCATGAATATTTTCTTAGGGAAAATTCCAATGAAGAAATGATATCTTTTTACTTGTTGAGTTAAGATGTTCCTACATGCCTGTAACTCAAAGAAATAAATAAATAAATAAAAAGAAGTAAGATGTTTCTACATGAGCTTATTGAAGGGTTTTATATGTATTATAATTTCCATACGTGTTAATTTTCAATTATCTTACAAGAACTTTTTGTTTCTATCAAATGGTTATATATTTAAGATCTCCATTTACTAAAAGTGGAGAGGTACAACTTAATTATAAAATCTACTAATAACTATTTTTAAAGATAGCTAGTAGTACAAAATTGATTAATTCAATAATTTTTTTAAAATTTAAACAAAACCTTAATTTTAGAATGCATTCATTAACTTCTTCTTGGAAAATTATTCAATAATACTGAAATAATATTCCCTTCCATTCCATCACATAAATGGTGCATTGAATCATGAATTTAATCAATATCTAAGAAAAAAAATATATACTCCTAATTAAAAAAAAAAAAAAAAGTCATTACCCTGTGATAAATGGTTGAAAAAGAGGGCTTTGTGAGATTATATATACTATAAATATATTTATATGTTATTATATAATAAAAATGAAATTGATTTTCGACTCTTCACCTCCCTCCCTTTCATTTTCAAACAAGAAAGAACTAAAGTTACAAAACTATTATAAGAAGAAAAGGTAAAAAAGGAAAAAAGAATACGTACATAGAACATCACCAACGTAAAATGTCTTGTTCTTCTCCCAGGTTTCAAGATCAGTGCTTATGTCCCAGCCAGCATTATCCCCCACCGTATACGTCGTAGCAGTGCATGTTAATGCCAAGCTAAGGATGACAAGAACATAGACCGGAAGCCGCTTCGCCATGGACGAAAATTTGGATGAAATATTAGGTACAGAAACTGAAAATTATACAAGATACAGAGACTGAAAGTATTTGCTTCCTGTAAATCTGATAAACTTGTTTCAATATAAGGGAACGAGTTGAGCACACAACTCTGAGATATATATTAATTTATATGTGAAGAGTTTATTATGGATGACCTAACTTAGGATTTGAGAGTGACTTGTGCTTGTAGATGACTATTATTAATGTTAATTGCTTGTTGCATATTATCTTCTCTATTTAATTACGCGAAGAGGATAACATGCTCTGTCTTTCCTCTGACTTCTAGTCTTTTTATTATATTGTATGCAAGGTTTTTCTTAGAAATAAGAAGGGAAGAACAATCGTTGATGGAATTTTATTGGGTATATATAAAAAGAAAATAATTTTTTTAATCAAAAAAGAAAAAGAAAAAGAAAGCTTACATAGTTTCCAAATGGAATCAAGTAAAACTCTGTATTCATGAATTTCTTTTGTTGTTTCTCTACACCGAATAATCAAAGATTCAAAGTATTCAAGTCACTAGGGCAAAACTTGGATTTAGTTTTTTTGTTGTATTGGACCTATCACAATGGTGACACATGTCCTTTTTTAACTATATGTCATCATCTCAACGGGTTTAATGCACTAAATTTACAGGACTCAAACCAAGTCCAGTCAACGAACTAGTTGTTTTTCTTTTTAGGCAAGTAGTTTACCAATGTTGTTATACAAATAACAAAATTTTAAGAAAATCTTATTACAAAATGATATGGTTACTAGTGACTTAAAATTTTGAAAGTTTTATTGGCTTTCCACTTTTGAAGTACAATGACATCTTGATGCTATGGTTTTTTGTAGAAGATTGAGAGATGCGGCCCAATTGAAGATTAACCCAATTTTGAAACTGAAGTTGTTGGAACCAGTTGTTTTTCTTTTTAGGCAAGTAGTTTAACAATGTTAATGGTTACACAAATAACAAAATTTTAAGAATATCTTATTACAAAATGATATGGTGACTAGTGACTTAAAATTTTTGAAAGTTTTCTACCACTTTTGTCAAAAAAATTTTTTGAAAGTTTTATTGGCTTTCCACTTTTGAAGTTCAATGATATCTTGATGCTATGGTTTTTCGTAGAAGATTGAGAGATGCAGTCCAATTGAAGATTAACCCAATTTTGAAACTAAAGTTGTTGGGGGGTAGTTGAATTTAAAGTTCGTTGGTCCTTGGTAGGACTATGTAGTTCAACACCTCTCACCTCCGGACCCTTCATCAATTTGCAAATCCTCATTGTACAAGAAACAGAGAAAAAAAAAATACAAACAAAACAAAACAAAAGGCAAGCCGAAGATAGATAAGACCAAAATGTAGTTGACTTGATTTAGATGGTTGAATCACCTAACTTAGATCGTACTTTATAGATCACCCTCTTTCCCCAATTTTTCTTTGAATTATTTGGTTAGATTTAACCATCTAATTTCATGCAGATTTTGTTTAAACTCAAAGGCCACGGCTTTGACTCTGGCCAGCTTAAATTATAATAAATTCCATGGGATCAGCTTAGTTAGCTATTTGAGTTGGTTAAGTGTCCTTAAAAAAAAAAAAAAAAAAAGTAATAAGGTAGCTCACAATCTAACTCACTCAAATTTTATTGTGTGGATAAAAAATGTTCCACCACAAATTTCTCATGTACTCCAAGTTGATTTAGCCACACTTCATTAATAAAAGGCTGAGCAATCCTGTTTCTCAACCAAAAAAAAGGTGTCCTAAAAAGCATTTGATTTGAATTAAAGTTCCTGCTACCCATTAATGGCTATTTATACTAAGAATTACCAAAAGAAAGTTTGTTATCTTGCTCTAAACAACGGAAAATTATTATGTACTCCTGGAGTATTATAGATGCGTACTTTATCCTCTCACATAAATAGTAAGTCCTATTAATTAAATTCATGGTGAGACCTACCATTCATGTGAGAGGGTAGAGTACGCATTTATGATACTCCGGGAGTATCTAATAATTTTCCCTAAACAACTATGTGATAATTGAAGAGGCCATTCATGTGTAGTTTTAGTCATGTAACTTCATTTTTTTTTAGATAGTTTCAATTTATGACATCTGCTCCTGATAATAGCTCTTTATCATCATAACAAAACACCAATAAATTTTTACATAACTTTTTTATATGTCATGTAACTTGTTTAAATAATATACATGAATAATCTTATAATTAGCCACGTAATGGGTTAAAGAGAAAATAAGTCCAAACAGGTTTGGATTCAAATTTTGTCTATAATTACACAGTATGTGGTACACAAAAATTGCACCACAGATATCCAAAATAAAAAATAAAAAAACACAGTAAATCAATTAGGTTTGTTATGGCTGCCTCATAAACTATGCTTATTGCTTGTGTTAACATGCTTCATACATTGAGTAACTATCCTACCATTGATATGGCAAAGCATAGAAATTTTGGTTTTGTTTGAGCTCGGGTTGCATTCAAATTCCAATTCGAAATTGGACGCAATTGGGGGGCGACGCATGCAGGAGTGGAGCTGTGTATACAGGGGCGGAGCTACATTGCTCCTTGGGCCCCCCAAATTTTTTTTTTCTCCTACAACTATGATAGTAAGAGGATATAGCCCTCCCAAAAAAATTAGAACTGGCCCTCCCAATTATTTCTAAGATTTCTAGTTAGTCCAATGGATTTCTAGTTGGTCTCCTCAATTGTCCAAAACTTTATTACCAGTCCACCCCAATTATTCTTAAAATTTATAGTTAGTCCAAAGGATAATGACTAACAGTTGATCTTCTCAATTGTCCAAAAAATTTGTAATTATAATGTATAATAACTCACTCTCTAGCATCATTGACAACCCATTTCCTAACATAATTTCAATTTTTTTTTTCATCTTTAGGTACCTATGGAGTTTTATTGCAGTTGCTAGTGCCAGCCCATTGCCCCATTTTCTTTTTTCTCAACACAAAAACTCCAATCTCAACCAAAACTACTAATCCATTTTTTGTCCTAGTGCAACATCATCTTCTTCACTCTTTAAAGAAGTGAATATGTAAGTGCATTTTCTTCTCTCTCTCTTTTATCAATCATTATTATTATTTTACCATTAGTATTATTTTTGTTTCTTTCTTCTGCCACTGTGTGTTTGATGATATGCATATGGGTATTTAAGATTTTGTTATTCACTTTTTTGTATTGCTATCTTTATTCCATTAAAGTTCGTGACGCATAATTTGGAGGCAAAATGTTCTTTTATTGGATATATATATATATATACATTTTTTGTATTTTTCTATACTAAACTATATAATTTTTGTATGTTCATTAATATTTAATAATATAACAATATATCAAAGTTAATAATTTTGTATTCAATATGAACTATGGTTAATATATCAATACTACAATTCGGCTCCCAAGTAAAATTTTCTGGCTACGCCCTTGATTCTATAGTTATCATTATGGTTTCATTTGTTTCATTGTAAAATATATTTAGTCGAAAATAATTTCCTTTTTTGTGTTTGATTACATTCTTGAAAATGCTTTGAAAATAATTTTTATGATGTTTCATGCAATGTAAAATGTGAAAATTTTCTTCATTACAAAACCTATATATCCAAAACTAAAACCCATTACAGAACTAGAAAACATCCAAAAATATGAGTTCCAAAGACCACTGCTTGCCCCAACGTTGTCTGCCAAGCCTTCACGCCTCAATGAACCCTAGCATTGATCACTAAACATATTGAAAAAAAAAAAAGATTCCTTCACATTGACAACTACCACTCGCCTTGTGCCACCGCATTGATGGCCCCATGTCCCAGCATTGTCATCCTCTATGTGTGAGATAGAGAGAAGGGGAAAGAGTTTGAAAAATGTTTTATTGGTCAATTAAAAATATTTTTAGAGCAACCGCATCAGTTAGTGCAAAATTTCCATCTATTTTGCAAGAAAAAAACCTACTTTTTTTTTTTATTTATTTTACATACCCACTTTTACAAAACACCCATATCAGTTTATCTATTCTACACATTTATTTAATAAAATATTCATTTCTTTTACACTGTCATCTCTCTCATAGACCCAGCACAACCCACACAACCACCATCATCAACACAACCATATGAAATCCAAAAACTGATTCAACCCAGCCATATGAAATCCCAAAACCCACTAATCAAACAAAGAATAAAAAATGGATCAAAACCCAATTATCAAGATCGACACCTTGCCCTAAGCAACAAGATCGATGCCTCCGGCCTCCCACTGTGCAACAAGATTGACACCTCCTTCCTCCCAACCATATCAACCCAAAGGAAAACCAAATCAACCCTATTCAACCCGAAACCCATTGATCAAACAACGAGAAACAAAGGCAAGCAATCAACAATTAGAGAGGCTTCTGCGAGAGATCGAAGTGATTAGAGATCGGAGTCGGCGATCGGTGGTAGTGGATATACTAAATGGCGATGGCGATCAGCGGCAGTGGCAATCGACGATCGATGGAAGCTAGAGGAAGAAAGATTCATGAGATGAGAGAAAGAGAGCTGTGAGCCTGAGAGTGTTGCATTCTGTGATCTGATGAAATGAGAAAAAGAGAGTGAGGTAAGAGTCAGAGGTACAGAGAGGAGAGAGAAACAAATACTAAAATATTAAATGTAAGAGCTACAGTAATGGTGCATATATGCACGGTTACTGTAGCAGTAGTGCATATTTGTACACTTTTACACTGACTGATGTAGACATTTTTTGGGTTAAAATGTGCAAAATGATGGACTTTTTGTATTTTGCAAGAGCTGATGCAGTTGTTTTTAGTTTGACCAAGATTTAATAACCAAAAAAATACCCAAAATGTTGAAAATGTTTTCTGGAAAACATTTTACATTGAAATAAACGGACAATTGTAAAATTATATAGTACACATTAATTAAATAAAACGTTTAAAATTATTTTATTGGAAAAATTGGGGCCTAAGGCGAAAATTTTATATGGGGCCTTTTTATATGTACACATTAATTAAATAAAATTATATAGTACTAATTAAATTAAGACTAATTTGATGTAAATACAAAAATTTGATGAATAATACTAACTAAACTAAGGTTAATTTCATATAGAGGATTGGATATCATTGTTGAATCATAAATTTAAACAAAAAGAACTAAAAAAAATATTTTTTTCTTTAAAAAAGAAACTTACTTTAACTTGAATATATGACTATGCATAGTTAAGTACAGTTGTAATCTAAATTTTAATTTTATATATCCTTTTTAAGAGAAAGAGATAGATAGATATTATTTGGTGTGTGGCTTTATAGGAAATTAGTTTACAAAAATTAAGGTCTCAAATTATTAGAGTAGATTAGTCATCATTGATGATCTATCATGTTTGCATCATCTTTTTTGAAACATTTTAGGGTTTCAATTGGTTTAAATTTCTATTGGTCTCCTATTTTGGAAGCTTTGTTAGAAATGAAAAAAAAAAAATACTAAAGATATTACAAAATGTTCACAATATAATATAATAATGACTGTAATTGATGAATTTCAACAACTTAATTTATTTGTATTTAAATTACTTTTTTATGTGATCAGTGATATGTCAATTAAACCTGTAGTAAAATTTGTGATATTTTTAACATCATTATTAAAAAAAAAAGTATCAATTATTTAAAAAATGTTATATTTTTATAAAATTTTGGACCTTTTATGAAGGGAGATGAGTCATTTTTTTAATAGAAAATTTTTCATTTTGTTGTGGGGCCTTAGGCCTAGGCCTTGGGCCGGCCCTATAAACGGAGCCTATGTAAGAGCTTCCTGGATTGGGCACTAAGTCTCTATTTTGTCTGCATCATAAAGTGGAATCATGACCTGCCATTTTCCTCACTTCATGAAATGGGTTCAAAACCCAAATCTTACTTCTTCGTTAAATGGTCTCAAAGCCCTAATATTGTTACTTCACATAATGGGCTCAAAGCCTAAATCTTGTTGCTTCACATAATGGGCTCAAAGCCTAAATCTTATTACTTCACATAATGGGTTCAAGACCCGGATTTGCCACCTCATAATCATATTTTCACAACATAAAATTGACTCCTCATATCACAACAAGAATTCATTTAGGCTCCGCTTGGGAGGAGGGAATGGAATGAAAAGAAATAAAAAGAATAATTTTAGAATATTCTTTCCTTCTCTTATTTAGGAGTTTAAATGGAGGGAATAGAAAGTTCATTCCCTTGTTTGAGAGTTTAAGTGAGAGGGAATGAAATGGGTAGGAGGGAACACTCATTCCTCTTTATTTCCTTAAAACCTCAAATTTTCATTCTTCCCGAAATTGGGAGGAATGAGAGGGAATAGAATTATATTTAATGATTTTTTTTTTACTAAAACTCCCAGAATACCCCTATATATTTAACCCTTTATTTTAAAATAAGGGTCTAATAGTAATATCATCATAAAATGATTCAATTTCATTCCCTCTATGTTTCTTCCAAACAGGATTACTTACATTTCATTAATTTTCATTCCTTTCCATTCCTTTATTTTAAAACATCCAATTAAGGTTACTTAATTCCATTCCATTCAATTCTTTTCCATTCATTTTCCTTACTTAAATACATTCCATTCCATTCCATTCTATTCATTTTCATTCCTTTATGATCATCTCATTCCATTCCATTATGAACTCTCAAGTGGAGCCTTAACCAGCAGTCTCTAATCTAATGTGTGCTCCTGAGATTATAGGTGGAAATCGCCTTATTGTCTTGTACATTAAGTGTGAAATCAACCGTAAGTATAGAGCAATAAATGCAAATGTGATAAACCGAGACTTTCTCGAGACTTTTTAATTTTTTTTCCCTTTAAAGTTGAAAATAGCTTACCAAAAATTGAATAAAACTTACAGCCAAACATGGTATATGTGGCCCTATCCTGGTCAACTCACTTAACTATATTTAGTATTATTCGGTTGTCTCCTTCAGTCCTTAGTCTTAGGGTCCATTTGGTTGGAGGAGTGGAAAAGTGAGAGAATGGAAAATTAGTGAAAGGATAGAAAAGATTTGGTTTTCCCTCTTGTGTGTTTGGTTGGAGAGGTGGAAAAGTGGAATGATAGAAAACTTTTTTGTTTGGTTTGAGAAAAATGGATGGAAAATGTAGTTTATATAAATTGATTATTATACCCTTGTTACATAATATGTAAAAAATAGATTTATTTGTACTCATTAAATAATATAAAATTTACCACATCATACATATAAATTTATATTATTATAATGTAAAAATTACAATAGTGTACATATAAATCTGTAACATGTTCCTAATTAAAATCAACTTGCACTAAAAAACGTTAAACTAACCATTCAACGTGGTTAGCAACTGGGCAAATTTACACTCATGAAAAAAAAAAACTTTATCTAACCATTCAACGTGGTTAGCAACTTGGCAAACTTTCTTCACTTGGGCAACACACCATCCAACCAAGGATAAAAATAAAAAATTAAAAAAAAAATTAAAAAAAATTAAAAAAAAAAGGAAAAAAGAAAAAAGAGAAGAGAACCTAGGTGTTGCTGTGCTTTGAAGGTAAAGTGATAAGGATGAAGCAAAAGTTATCAAGTCATAGGTGAGATGAATAAATTAAGGGTATTTATGTAAAGTGCATCTTTCAACACTTTTCCCCTCCTCATTTTCCTCCCAAATTGGGAGGATAAAAAACGGTGGGCTTAGAGGGAAAATTTTCACCCCTATTTTCTATCTCTCTTGTTTTCTTTTCTCAACCAAACAGTGGAAAATACCATTTTCCACCCTATTTTCTTCTTCCTATTTTCCATCATTCTTGTTTTCATCCTATTCAAACATACCCTTCTTAGGGATTTTGACCCCTCCACTTCTCTAGATCTTCTTTGTGTGCAAAGGAAGATAGCAAGGTCCCTATACCTCCCTTGTTGCTAACTTGCAATAAATATCTTTACTTGGCGGACACAACAAAATTTTGGAATTGGATCATCTCAAAAAAAAAAAAAAAAAAAAATCTTTACTTAGCGAAAGAAAAAAGAAAAAGAAAAAGAAAATATTAGTAGATGATTTAATCTTCTCCAATATTAAAATCTACAGTATTAAACTCACTAGTTCTTCATGCTCCAAATTCTTTTGAATTTAGTAGTTTATCTATTTTCTTTTTTGAAAAAAATCACCTAGTATGTGCATAATTATCTAGCTAGCTATCATGAAAGTTAGAAATAAAAGAAAACAATGGTATCGGACAATGTACATATAATTTGTGTTTAACATAAAGCCAAATTATTTTATTTTAATAAATGATCCTAATTTGGAAGATACCACATTAGGATTATGATTGAAGAAGAGTAAAAATAAGAAAATGATTTTTTTTAAAAGGAATATAAATTACTTTTTAATAGAATGACATGTAATTTACAACCAAAATATATATATATATATTTTTAAAGTAAATTCCAGTCATCATTAAAGTTATTAATAGAAATGCAACTGTATTTATTTAGTCGAGTCCAAATAAAACAAAAAGACTGAATAGATCAGCACTGCTCTGGATTGAAATATCCGTGCTTTAATTAATTAAGTGCAAAATGAACATAGCCGCCCTGTTTTGGCTGGAAACTAACATTCGAGTCGTATCCAGAGATTTTGTGCTCAACAGAGCGAACAGCGCCAGACCTGGCCACCTATTTTGCAACCTTCTATGGTATTCTTTTTCTGGATAAACCTCTATATATATGTGTGTGGGGTCAGTGTAAGTGTTGCAATGGAGTGGAATAACCTAGGCTCAACACGTAAACCCCCTAATTCCCTGACTCACTACGTAACTGATTGTAGAAACCAACCAGTACTAGTTCAGTGTAACATAATGTCATACTCACTACCCACCAGCACTACAAGACAATGTGTACTACGTGAAGATAGAATTGTATTTCTGTTCTTGGTGCCTAAAGTCGTATAACTCAACACCCAAGAATAGCATGTATATATATAGCTCGTCATTTTTTGGGAAAAGTTTCTTTTTTTTTTTTTTTTTGGTGAAGATGGAAATTATATAAAACTAAACAAAGGAAAAGGTCTCAGGACCTGTTAACATACAATCCGGAATTATCAAAATCTAAATCAGACTGAAGCTCCTGAGGGGAGACTTCATACAAACAAAAATCTGCAAGTTGCTGCACTTCCATTCGAGCTAGCTTGTCTGCGCAATGGTTCACCTCTCTGTAACAGTGCCTAACTCGGATCTGAGGAAACTGGACCATCATCTGCCTGCAGTCATCCAGAATGGCAGATATGATATTGTTAGACTGGTTCGGGTTGGTTAGCACATCAGAGATACTTTTAGCATCCAATTCTAACACTACAGCAGGGAAATTTTTATGCACACAGAGGGATAGACCCTCCCTCACAGCCCATAATTCTGCCACAAAACTCGTGGTAATCACGATTTTCCTAGAGAACCCAGACAGCCAATTAGCATTCTCATCACGAAGAACCCCACCACACCCTGCTGGTCCTGGATTCCCTGAAGACGACCCGTCGGTATTTAGCTTTACCCACCCTCTGTTTGGCCTCTCCCAGCGAATGGCTCTGAGGATCCGTCTGTGTTCAGTCACCGTATTGATGCCACAGTGGATGAATTCTCGAGCTCTTTGGATAATCTCAATGTGTGTGTTGGAAGACACGGGTTTTTTTGGAATAAAACCAGATTCCTTTTCTGCCATAATATCCAAACGGCAAAAAGAAAAATGATATCCCAGTGAAGTGTAAAGGTTGCCTTAGCGTTCTTAGTCATCCAAATTTTCAGCTTCCCATTGAAAAACTCCATATCATTCCTCGCTACACCTAGATTGAACCACACTTCTCTTACCAATCTGCAATCCCGAAGAGCATGGACAATGGTTTCCACCTCCAAACCACACAAAGGACACAACATGTTTGTACTCATCCCCTGGAAAAGTTTCATCTTGATTTCTAGTACATACTTGCTAGCTTTCTTCCACATTGTTGCACAGATAAGATTGCATGCCGGCTATATATATGTGTGTGTGTGTGTGTGTGTTACTTTGTAGAAAGATATTTCTAAGGAATATCGTTTGCTTTCTGAATGTACATATGGATTTGTTTTTCATCATAGTAGTCACAGACTCACAGCAGCAATTATATTCAATGTTGCTACTTGATAATCACATAGGAGCACATATTTTCGTGAAAAGCTTGTTCCTTTGACTTTGAAACACAATTCCACATCCAGATCGAGTAGATAATAACATCCAAATATCTAGAGTATTTTAAAGTATTATTTTGACATAAAGTTCTCTAAATCTCCATATAAGGTCTCTAACCCCCTACTTCATTTTGTGGCTAAGGCTGTGTTTGTTTCGTGTAAAACGTTTTCCGGAAAATACATATTTTTCGGAAATGTTATTTTCCGGAAAAGGAAAATATTTTTAAGTGTTTGGTTGAATTATGAAAATTGTTGTGGAAAATATTTTCATGTGTTTGGTTCTATTAGGAAAATGCTATTTTCCGGCAGCAAATTCCGGCAACAACACAACAACAACAACAACAACAACAACAAATTCCGGCAACAACAACCACAACAACAATCAATTCATCAAAAAAAAAAAAAAAACAACAACAACAATCAAATTAAAAAAAAAAACAACTGAGAGATCGAGGAAGAGAGAGCTCGAGGTGCGATGGCGCGATCGAGGGTCTAGGTCTGGGTCGAGCAGCGTTGGAGCGATGGCGCGATCGAGGAGGCGATGGGTCTGGGTCGAGCAGCGATGGAGCGATCGGCGCGGTGCTGCGATTTCCCTTTGATTGATCGGCGTGGTGCGACGGCGAGGTGCGAGACCGGTGCGATGGCGAGGTGCGATGGGCGCTGGGCTTGGCTCGGCGATGGCGCCGTTTCGTGGGTTCGTGCTCTCTGTTTCGTGGGTTCGTGCGACTGGGCTTGGTTCGTGGGTTTGTGCTCTCCGTTTCTCAATTTTCCGGAAAATGCCATTTGAAGTGAAAATAAAAGGTAAAATGCATTTCTGCCTGGGGAAAGGTTATTTTCGGTCAAAGGGGAAATTATTTTCCGTTGACTCAATTTTCCTAAGCAGCCAAACACCCAAATTTTATGGAAATTGATTTCCTGAAATCGTTTTCACCCAATTCAAACGCAGCCTAACTATAACATTCTCAAGCTTGAGTATAAATAAATAGCAGGTGTTCTTTCCTACATATCTATTTTCCTTTCAAGAATGGAGTTTAGTCACCGGTCCAACATGGGGAATGATGAGAGTTCTAGCTCATTCTCCATAGGAAAGAGTGCACAAGAGAGGGGTTTGTCACATGTACCTGAGAGTTATGTGATTCCAACCTCTCATGATCCAAATTTGCATCCTGAGACAGCCAAAGTGCCTGTTGTTGACTTGTCTAGGTTGAGACACGGCTCAGCACAACGGTCCCTTGTCATACAAGACTTTAAAAATGCTTGCCACCGTATGGGTTTCTTTCAGGTATATATTATGCTTTCGAATAACCTAGTGCACCAGCTTCTTCTGCACATAAAATTAACCAAAAAAAGAGACTGATTAATGATTAAGAACTTATTGTTAATTTTTAGAGTAATACTAAGAGATAACATAAAGTTTATCATAAATATTAATATTACAGCTTCACATTAAAAAAATGCATGCTTCACAAGTTAAAATTCTAGAATTAATCATATGATCCAGTGCCCTTACGGAATTTACACCTCAAAATTCTAAAATTTACACCTCTAAATTACAAATTACTCATTAAAAAAAGGGTAAATTACAAATTACACCTCTAAAGTTTGGAAGTGTTTGGATTTTACACCCTAAAATTTTAGAATTTAAATTTTACCCCCCCCCCCGAAGTTTGGGGTGTTAGGATTTTACATCCTAACATTACAGAATTTGGATTTTACCACTTAAAATTTAAGGGAGTTTGGATTTAATACCCAAAATTCTAAAATTTCAGGATATAAAATCCAAACACCCCCAAACTTTGGAGAGTAAAATTCAAACACTCCTAAAATTTAGATGGTAAATTCTAAATTCTGAAACTTTAGAGTGTAAAATCTAAACACTCTCAAACTTCAAAGGGTAAAATCCAAATTTTAAAATTTTAGGATTATAAAATTCAAATACTTCCAAACTTTAGGGATGTAATTTGCAATTTACCAGAAAAAAAATCATATAGTTGGCATTTTATATCATCTCTCTCTCTCTCTCTCTCTCTCTCTCTCTCTCTCTATATATATATATATATATATATACACGCGCGCACACACATACACACACATATATATCTTTTTGGTAAATTACTTGTGTGTATTTTTAACATATCACATTTAGCTAATGTTGATATCTTTGATTGACTAAAATTTAAGAAAAATGATAAATTACATATTGACCCAAAAATTTAAACTAATAAGAAATGGTTAAATTAATTACTTAAACAATATTCTAATACTCATCCTCGGGTGTGGGCCAAGACTAAATTATCTAAAAGTTTGAATTGATAAAAAAAAAAAAAATTGCAAATTTACTTCGTTTAACCAATATTTTATCTTCTCCAAAAAAAGAAAAAAAAAAAGAAAAGAAAAACCAATATTCTAATATTAGAATTTTCTCGTTTTTATTTAAGATGTAAATAAAGGCAAGGATAAGGGCAGCGCTGGAGGCTTCATTAATACTGCATTCTGTCCTTTTCTCAAAATCCAAATTTGTGTTGTTTTTATTAATAATTTTTTTAACAAATTAAATATAATATATAGTTTGATTTTTATCATATGCTATAATGATATTTGAGAGTTCTTCCTTATCTGGATGTGTACCAGATAATCAAGCATGGAATAAGCCAGTCGTTGATGGATGGAGCTCTATCTTCAGCATTCGGTTTCTTCAACTTGCCAGCCCCGGAGAAGATGAAGTTAATGTCTAACGATGTACACAAGCCTGTTAGGTATGGAACAAGTATTAAGGATGGGATTGACAATATCCAGTTTTGGAGGGTCTTTCTTAAACATTATGCACATCCCTTGAAGGATTGGATTCATTCTTGGCCAGCTAATCCACCTTATTACAGGTACTTTCACATGCTAGCTACCACCATATGAGCATGTTATTGCCTTGGAATTTGAAATTTTGAATGACAAAAATTATTTTGTTCTTTAATCACTCAATGTTAGTCCCAACTAAATATCATTATAGTTTACATTAAGGGAAATGTGCAGAATAACCCTGGGTAAGGGTTGTATTTTGTTAGTTAGACAACGCGTAAAACTATAAAGGAAACTAAGCATCTCGAGTTTTAGACACTCGAGATACTGTTTTTAATCTCACTGCACCGCTTCACGGACCAAATGCTGACTGGACAAGTTGTCCACTTGGATCTCGAGTTTATAAGACTCGAGTTCTTATAACTCGAGTCTTCAAAACTCGAGTTCTTATAACTCGAGTCTTCAAAACTCGAGTTCTTTTAAAAATAAATCTCTGATATGCAGAACATAGATCTCGAGTTTTTAAAACTCGAGTTATAAGAACTCGAGTCTTATAAACTCGAGTTTAACTGAATATAATTTCCTCCCTCAGTCCGAAAAACAGAGCATAAAAATTTTAACACTTACACAGCTACTCGCCCATAACTCTCACTCTCTCACTCACTCACCACATTGCCTCTCACTCTCTCACTCACCACATTGCCTCTCTCTCATTGCTCTTCCCTCTCAACAATTTCATATTTCAGGTAAGGGTTTTTTGATTTTATTGTTATTGTATTTGGGTATTAGTTGGTCTATGGGTGTGGGTAAGTTTGTGATTGTCAAAACTTAAAAACCCTGGTTTCCTTTTATATTTTATCCTATGGACTGAATATAGCTGTTTTTAAGTTTTTGCAATGGAAATACTTCTATTTCTATAGATCTATGGTTTGTGTCCTGATGCTACCAAATATATTGTTTCAAATGCAGCTTTTAAGTAAACTGGAAAGTTTACAAGTCACTGGATCTGATAATGCATAAATTTGTCTTTATGAGTAATCAATTTAAAAAAAAGAAGGTGATCTATTACTAGTTTACTACAAGGTAAACTAAAATTGTCTTACATGAATTGCATACTAACATAATTCCAATTTTACATGCCTGTCAAAAACATAATGAAAAAGAGTTATTCATTCTCCATTGATTGAAATCAACTTCATATTATGCATTCAACTACCTTTTTTCTATTTTATTATGTATCATACCACTAGGACCAAATTCGTGTTAGAATTCCTGAAAATTCAGTACCAGTTGTAAAAGTTTTATGATTTAGGCTTTATAGTCTTTTATTCAATATAATGTTGTATATACATGCGATGTATGGATTAATTAAAAATTCTATGTAAAAGATAAATTTATTTTAAAATAGTTCCAAATTTTAGTGAGTCACTTGACATTTTAAATAGAGTTTCATCTACATTAAATTATCGAAATACAAACATATATTAAGCTACTTGATACAAGGATGATATTTAATGTAAATTGTATTATATTAAAATAAAATATTATGATAAATTATCAAAATAATTGAAACAAAGTTTAAATTTTATTTTAAAATTCTCAAAATTTTATTGAAACTTAACAAGTAAGTTTAAAAGAAAAAAAAAAAAAAAGACAGACCTTATACCTAATAAATTAATAGCCATATTGAAAAAGGAATTTATAAAGCATATGATATGGCTATCTTCTGTTACCTTACATACATTTTTGTCTTCCTTGTAAGCTGTAAACTAGGCAATAGGGCTATGAATGAGCAGAGCCCAAGCAAAAAAAAAAAAAAAAAAAAAAAGAAGGTTAATGAATAGGCTCGTGACCAATAGGGCTTGATAAAAAACAAGTCGTGCCTAGGCTCGTTTATGGGCTTATTAATAAGTTATATATGGGCTTGAAAAATAGACTCATATCATAGTAATTTTTTTCATTCATTGGGAGTTGAGAGAACCCTCTTCCAAATGAAATAGGCATGAGAATATGCTTAAAATGGGTGTGATAATGTATTTGTGTAGGATCTTAAGCTCATGAGCTTTATATTGAGCTCGAGATTGGCTTGAATAATGAATTAAGTTGAACAAGCTGAGCTTAAGCTTTTACACATTTTGACAAGCTTGAGTTCAAACATTGTTTGTAGGCTTGGTTTGAGCTTGAACCAAGTTTGAACATTTTACTTTTGTTTTAAGAACAAAATTATATTTCAGCCTTTTCAGTTGTCATTGTAGTCCCTTGAACTTGGATATATCATTTCTCGTTAGTATTCATTCCCTTTTTTTCCCCTCTGAACCAATTGTCTTTGAGCTTTCATCTTGCTGCTAATTGCTATCTCAAACTTATAATGGATGCAGTCATGTTTTGTACTATCATTTCTTGTACATGTCACCCTGTTCATCTTAGCTATACTTCAAGTTGTTTTTTTTTTTTTTTTTTTTTTTTTTTTTTTTTTGTTTTAATGCTCTTTAACGTACATAATAAACATAATCATCAATTGAAAATGAAAAAATATTGAAAGATTTTTGGTAAAGGAAATTGCAATAGTTAAAGTTCAAAGGATCTCTTTTACTGGTTAAAAAAAAGTTAAATATGTATTTACTGTTTCTGTGACTTCAAAATGTTTTTTAACTAACATAGTAACTTGACTTTAACAGGTTCACAATGCCTGAAATTGATATAATCTTATACCACGGTGGTCCGCTGAAGAATGCCAATGCGAACAAGGGATTGCCATTTGAAGGGCCGGGTATTAAGAGCTATTATACCCAAATTGATCGTAGGTTGAAGACTCTTGACGAATTGAAGATGATGGTTATGGAAGAGTTGTGTGAGAATCTTGCTGTGCACAACATACAAATTACTTATCGTATGCCAAATGAAATCCTGAAGCACCGGATTAATTACAAGTATATGGCGATAGAAACAGACAAACATGTGAAGATCATGTTTGACAAGTTGGAGAGAATATCTGAAGTAACTAATATCGAGTTGTACATACAGTTAGAGCCGCGTGCAGAAGTTGGTATTGAGGAAATCCAACAAACACAAACAAGTTTACAGGCTACAGTTCCAGATGCTCAATATGAGTATTTTACACATGTAGAGCATGATGATGTGCATGCTGATGATGATGAGGATGAGGATGAGGATGGGGATCAGAATGATGATGCGGATGACGATGATGATGACGATGATGACGACGACTATGTTGATGAGAGTACTGACATTGACGGTGATGAGATTGAAGACATGATTGAGAGAGGGGACTTTAGGGACTTTGAGAGGGACATTGATGACGATGAGACATTGGACGGTAATGAACCTGATGCAGACAATGTTCTTAGTGTCCAAAACATTACGGACACAATCCCTACCTACGCACCTCCTGCTTTGTCATTTTCTGCAAATACTTGGGAAAATATGGCTAATCCTTCACATATTGAGACACCATTTGTGTCTACTTGGAGAGAGGGGATGAATTTGTGCAAAGGCTTGACTTTTGCCAATAAAAAGGAGGTGCAGCGTGTATTAACAGTTTGTGCCCTCAAGGAAAACAAACATTTTTTGATCAGTAGGTCGACCGTAACAAAACTTTGTGCAAAATGCGTGGATGAGTCATGCAGGTGGTATGTGTGCGCAGTCATGAAGCCTAATCTCCAGGGACTATGGATGGTCACCGTGTACAAGGGTCCTCACACGTGTATACGGATTGGAGTGCGAAATGATGGTAGAATGATGAATTGTAAATTTATTGCAGCAGACATCCTTAAGCAGTTAAGTGAGGATCACACTACCCCAATTAAGTATCTCAGATCTATGATAGAGTCGAAATATGAGGGCCATAAGCCCTCTTACTACAAGGTATGGGATGCGAAACAAAAGGCGATTGGGAAGCTGTTTGGGAATTGGGAAGAGTCTTACCAAAGGTTGCAAAAGTTGCTTATGGCATATATTGATCAGGATCCGACTACCCAGGTGTTCTATCGTACGACATCCACCGATGAAGATGACACTGTATTTTTGAATTATGTGTTTTGGTCTTTCGGTCCAAGCATTGATGGATTCAAATATTGCAAGCCGGTTATCAGTATTGATGGGACCCATCTATATGGTAAATATCAGGGAAAGTTGTTGGTTGCAATGGCAACCGACGCTAACAACAAGGTATTCCCTCTTGCCTTTGCTGTTGTGGATTGTGAGTCAGGGTCCAGTTGGAGGTGGTTTTTACAACGCCTCAGAGATACGATTGGCCACGTGATACCTGACGAAGGCATTTGCATAATTTCTGACCGACATCTCGGTATCAAAAACGCCATTGCAAACTGGCCTAGAAGGGATGATGGACGAACACGGGTATTTCATAGATATTGCCTTCGACATGTTGCTAGCAACTTCAACACACATTTTCAGAACTCGACTCTAAAGTCAGCTTGCTTGAAAGCAGGATATGCTACTCAGGTAGTTAAATTTGATACCATAATGGAGTCCATTAAGCAGGTGGAAATGGAGGCCATTCGGAATAAGAAGAAGGTGACAGGGAAGGATGGGAAGGAAAAGAATCAAGATTATCTTCCATACACATACCTAATCAGCGAGTCTGTGGATATGTGGACCCAATCACATGATGGTGGGAGACGTTTTGGGGCAATGACAACCAATATATCAGAGTGCTTCAATGGTGTACTAAAAGGTGCACGGGGCCTTCCTATTGCCGCGTTGGTTGAGTTCACTTGGTCGAAACTTGTTCAATATTTCCACGACCGGCACAAAGAATACCTCAATCGCCTGTCAGAGGGTAATAAGTGGAGTCAATATGCCTTTGAGAAGTGGGAAGCAAATAA
Source organism: Quercus suber (assembly GCF_002906115.3). NCBI lineage: Eukaryota > Viridiplantae > Streptophyta > Magnoliopsida > Fagales > Fagaceae > Quercus > Quercus suber. The sequence continues at coordinate 185,922 of NW_027070083.1, forward strand.
GCTTAAATCTGAGAAACACTATATCAAGCCATTTTGCAATGAGCAGATGATATATCAGATAGTTACTTCATTCACGTGTCGCCCAGGAGGGGGAAACCACAGTTATGAAGTTCGGATACGGGAAAGAACATGCAGTTGTGGGAAATGGCAAAACATAGGGATCCCGTGTTCACATGCAATTAGAGTATGTGACTATTTAAATATTGATTCGACTGCATATATTCACCCATGTTACGGTTTGGACAATGCCCTTAACACTTATCAGCATGCATTTGTGATTCCCAAGTCACAATCATTGTGGAGTGATCCTGTAGGGCCAAAGTGGTTGCCTAATCCAGCATTGTTGCAGGCCAAAGGTCGACCAGTGAAGTCAAGAATAAGGAATGAGATGGACGGAGTGAGGAATAAGGATCGAGGGTCGGGATGGCGGAGGGAGGACGCAGATTTGATAGAGAGTCAACCCAAGCAAACATGTGGATTGTGTCATGCTTCCGGGCATAACCGTAGAAAATGTCCGCAGTCCCGTGGCGCTTCCACAAGCAGTAATGTTCCACAGTAGGTAGGTAGATGGGAAAATATTATGCATTTGTTAAATAATTGTTGTTCATTCTACCCTTAACTTAACTAATGTTTACTATCTTCTCTCCTAACGTGATTAGTCTACGTTTTGCAGGCATGCTTCCATGGACGCCCTTTTTGATGTGCGAACTGCTGATCTTAGGAAAAGTGACTACGTTATATTGGCACATTTAATTTTTTGGTTTTTGTTGAATGTACTTATACTTCTCTATCCAATGTACCTCTATGAAGATTGTGATTTGGGTAGTATGGTTAGAATTGCAAATTAAGCATGGTTGCGTGTGTTTAGAATGTTGATGTATTGAGAATGCCTTTTGTTGTGATGCAAATGCATTTGCATTGTAAAACTATATTTATGAATAGAGCGTAACGGTTTCTATAGCTTGGTGCCTAGTGAGAACGCCTTTTGATGTAATTTATGTGCATATTTCAACTCCTCATTTGCTTGCATGTGTAGGAAAAAAAAAATTTCCTAGTAGAATTTCAGTTTCATACACTTGAGTTTCACTGGGAAAAACAGAACAAAACAGGGCAACCAATCTGCCTGGACAGGGGATTTGCCCAAAATGTTTTAAAAAAAAAAATTTCCCAAGAACTCAAGTTTTATAAACTCGAGTTTCACTGGGAAAAACAGAGCAAACCAGGGCAACCCTTCTGCCTGAACAGGGGATTTGCCCAAGTAAAGCGAAAAAATTTTTCCCAGTGGAACTCGAGTTTATACTGGGAAAAACAGGGCAAAACAGGGCAACACAGGGCAACCCTTCTGCCTGAACAGGGGATTTGCCCAAGTAAAGGGAAAAATTTTTTCCCAGTGGAACTCGAGTTTATAAAACTCGAGTTCCACTGGGAAAAACAGGGCAACCCTTCTGCCTGAACAGGGGATTTGCCCAAGTAAAGGGAAAAAATTTTTCCCAGTGGAACTCGAGTTTATAAAACTCGAGTTCCACTGGGAAAAACAGGGCAAAACAGGGCAACCCTTCTGCCTGAATAGGGGATTTGCCCAAGTAAAGCGAAAATTTTTTTCCCAGTAGAACTCGAGTTTATAAAACTCGAGTTCCACTGGGAAAAACAAGGCAAAACAGAGCAACCCTTCTGCCTGAACAGGGGATTTGCTCAAATTTTTTTTTTTTTGCTTATTACTATTTTATAAGAAAATTACCCATAATTTCCTTTTTAATATAGAAACTGTTTGCCATCATTTTTTCCAAATCAAAATCATATTGTTTTAACTGAAGTTGAGGTATGAGCTTTTTCAAGTCGAGCTTACGTTTAAGCTCAATGTGAAGCTTTCGAACTCGATACAATAGAAGAACATATTAAGTCCAAATCAAAATCAAAATCTTTTTTGTTTTGTTTTTGAACAGTTTTCATTCATCAAACATTCCTCATCAAAAACTGTATAAGCAGCAAACAATTCAAAAGAAGGTCTATTCTTCCTAAAACAATTCTTGAACCAGGCAAGATCTATAATAAAGAGTAAAAGCAGCGAACCTTAAAAAACATATCAGTAGAGATGCAGCAAGAAAAATTGTTCAATTGAAAACACACAAGACTCGATAACTATAACTGTAAATAGCAAAAATCCAGGCAGCTTTTGAACAGACCTAAAACTCCATAGCTGCTTATGAAAATAAATAAGTCTCCCATGACACCTTAAGCAAATCAAAAAACACTAGGATACTACATGGCCCCGCCACCGTCGGTCAAGCACCCAATTCTGTGAATTGAAGCTACATGATGATGGCAGAGACTTGAAGCTATTACCAACAAAACAAACACTTAGACCTTCTACGGATAGCTTAATAGCAAGAACCCAGTCCTTACTGTAAGGCTAAGGTATCTATTCCTCTCTTCTCTTCCAATTTTCAAAACATCTAAACAAAAAAGAGAAGTATTTTCACTTCTTTCCATCTAAACTTCCAAACACAGCGTGTTACATGGACGCAATTCACATCCTAGTGTGTATGAGAGAAGGGAGGATGCACAGCACAATGTGGAACAAGCTTCACAAGAAATCAGGGTGGAC